>NW_028116949.1:0-27805 GCF_964273445.1 Streptopelia decaocto | reverse complement strand
AACTTTTCAAATCCCTCTCAAAATTGTTGAAATTCTCTTGAAGCTTTTAAAATTCTCTAGAATTTTCAAAATCCATGTCCACATGTTTACAATTTCACGTAAAAAATGGCTAAAATTCCAGTTGAAATTTTTTCAAAGTCCCTTAAAAATTTTCCAATTTTTGTCCCAATTCTTCCCATTCCCATTGAAACTTTTCAAATCCCTCTCAAAATTGTTGAAATTCTCTTGAAGCTTTTAAAATTCTCTCTAGAATTTTCAAAATCCATGTCCACATGTTTACAATTTCACGTCAAAAAATGGCTAAAATTCCAGTTGAAATTTTTTCAAAGTCCCTTAAAAATTTTCCAATTTTTGTCCCAATTCTTCCCATTCCCATTGAAACTTTTCAAATCCCTCTCAAAATTGTTGAAATTCTCTTGAAGCTTTTAAAATTCTCTCCAGAATTTTCAAAATCCATGTCCACATGTTTACAATTTCACATAAAAAATGGCTAAAATTCCAGCTGAAATTTTTTCAAAGTCCCTTAAAAATTTTCCAATTTTTGTCCCAATTCTTCCCATTCCCATTGAAACTTTTCAAATCCCTCTCCAAATTGTTGAAATTCTCTTGAAGCTTTTAAAATTCTCTCTAGAATTTTCAAAATCCATGTCCACATGTTTACAATTTCACGTCAAAAATGCTAAAATTCCAGCTGAAATTTTTTCAAAGTCCCTTAAAAATTTTCCAATTTTTGTCCCAATTCTTCCCATTCCCATTGAAACTTTTCAAATCCCTCTCAAAATTGTTGAAATTCTCTTGAAGCTTTTAAAATTCTCTCTAGAATTTTCAAAATCCATGTCCACATGTTTACAATTTCACGTCAAAAATGCTAAAATTCCAGGTGATATTTTTTCAAAGTCCCTTAAAAATTTTCCAATTTTTGTCCCAATTCTTCCCATTCCCATTGAAACTTTTCAATCCCTCTCAAAATTGTTGAAATTCTCTTGAGGCTTTTAAAATTCTGTCCAGAATTTTCAAAATCCATGTCCACATGTTTACAATTTCACGTCAAAAAATGGCTAAAATTCCAGTTGAAATTTTTTCAAAGTCCCTTCAAAATTTTCCAATTTTTGTCCCAATTCTTCCCATTCCCATTGAAACTTTTCAAATCCCTCTCAAAATTGTTGAAATTCTCTTGAAGCTTTTAAAATTCTCTCTAGAATTTTCAAAATCCATGTCCACATGTTTACAATTTCACGTCAAAAAATGGCTAAAATTCCAGTTGAAATTTTTTCAACGTCCCTTCAAAATTTTCCACTTTTTGTCCCAATTCTTCCCATTCCCATTGAAACTTTTCAAATCCCTCTCAAAATTGTTGAAATTCTCTTGAAGCTTTTAAAATTCTCTCTAGAAATTTTCAAAATCCATGTCCACATGTTTACAATTTCACGTCAAAAAATGGCTAAAATTCCAGTTGAAATTTTTTCAAAGTCCCTTAAAAATTTTCCAATTTTTGTCCCAATTCTTCCCATTCCCATTGAAACTTTTCAAATCCCTCTCAAAATCTTGAAATTCTGTTGAAGCTTTTAAAATTCTCTCCAGAATTTTCAAAATCCATGTCCACATGTTTACAATTTCACGTAAAAAATGGCTAAAATTCCAGTTGAAATTTTTTCAAAGTCCCTTAAAAATTTTCCACTTTTTGTCCCAATTCTTCCCATTCCCATTGAAACTTTTCAAATCCCTCTCAAAATTGTTGAAATTCTCTTGAAGCTTTTAAAATTCTCTCTAGAATTTTCAAAATCCATGTCCACATGTTTACAATTTCACGTCCAAAAATGGCTAAAATTCCAGTTGAAATTTTTTCAACGTCCCTTCAAAATTTTCCACTTTTGTCCCAATTCTTCCCATTCCCATTGAAACTTTTCAAATCCCTCTCAAAATTGTTGAAATTCTCTTGAAGCTTTTAAAATTCTCTCTAGAATTTTCAAAATCCATGTCCACATGTTTACAATTTCACGTCAAAAAATGGCTAAAATTCCAGTTGAAATTTTTTCAAAGTCCCTTAAAAATTTTCCAATTTTTGTCCCAATTCTTCCCATTCCCATTGAAACTTTTCAAATCCCTCTCAAAATTCTTGAAATTCTGTTGAAGCTTTTAAAATTCTCTCCAGAATTTTCAAAATCCATGTCCACATGTTTACAATTTCACGTAAAAAATGGCTAAAATTCCAGTTGAAATTTTTTCAAAGTCCCTTAAAAATTTTCCACTTTTTGTCCCAATTCTTCCCATTCCCATTGAAACTTTTCAAATCCCTCTCAAAATTGTTGAAATTCTCTTGAAGCTTTTAAAATTCTCTCTAGAATTTTCAAAATCCATGTCCACATGTTTACAATTTCACGTCCAAAAATGGCTAAAATTCCAGTTGAAATTTTTTCAAAGTCCCTTAAAAATTTTCCAATTTTTGCCCCAATTCTTTCCATTCCCATTGAAACTTTTCAAATCCCTCTCAAAATTGTTGAAATTCTCTTGAAGCTTTTAAAATTCTCTCTAGAATTTTCAAAATCCATGTCCACATGTTTACAATTTCACATAAAAAAATGGCTAAAATTCCAGTTGAAATTTTTTCAAAGTCCCTTCAAAATTTTCCAATTTTTGTCCCAATTCTTCCCATTCCCATTGAAACTTTTCAAATCCCTCTCAAAATTGTTGAAATTCTCTTGAAGCTTTTAAAATTCTCTCTAGAATTTTCAAAATCCATGTCCACATGTTTACAATTTCACGTCAAAAAATGGCTAAAATTCAAGTAAAATTTTTTCAAAGTCCCTTAAAAATTTTCCAATTTTTGTCCCAATTCTTCCCATTCCCATTGAAACTTTTCAAATCCCTCTCAAAATTCTTGAAATTCTGTTGAAGCTTTTAAAATTCTCTCCAGAATTTTCAAAATCCATGTCCACATGTTTACAATTTCACGTAAAAAATGGCTAAAATTCCAGTGGAAATTTTTTCAAAGTCCCTTCAAAATTTTCCACTTTTTGTCCCAATTCTTCCCATTCCCATTGAAACTTTTCAAATCCCTCTCAAAATTGTTGAAATTCTCTTGAAGCTTTTAAAATTCTCTCTAGAATTTTCAAAATCCATGTCCACGTGTTTACAATTTCACGTCAAAAAATGGCTAAAATTCCAGTTGAAATTTTTTCAAAGTCCCTTAAAAATTTTCCAATTTTTGTCCCAATTCTTCCCATTCCCATTGAAACTTTTCAAATCCCTCTCAAAATTGTTGAAATTCTCTTGAAGCTTTTAAAATTCTGTCCAGAATTTTCAAAATCCATGTCCACATGTTTACAATTTCACGTCAAAAAATGGCTAAAATTCCAGTTGAAATTTTTTCAAAGTCCCTTCAAAATTTTCCAATTTTTGTCCCAATTCTTCCCATTCCCATTGAAACTTTTCAAATCCCTCTCAAAATTGTTGAAATTCTCTTGAAGCTTTTAAAATTCTCTCTAGAATTTTCAAAATCCATGTCCACATGTTTACAATTTCACGTAAAAAATGGCTAAAATTCCAGTTGAAATTTTTTCAAAGTCCCTTAAAAATTTTCCAATTTTTGTCCCAATTCTTCCCATTCCCATTGAAACTTTTCAAATCCCTCTCAAAATTGTTGAAATTCTCTTGAAGCTTTTAAAATTCTCTCTAGAATTTTCAAAATCCATGTCCACATGTTTACAATTTCACGTCAAAAAATGGCTAAAATTCCAGTTGAAATTTTTTCAAAGTCCCTTCAAAATTTTCCAATTTTTGTCCCAATTCTTCCCATTCCCATTGAAACTTTTCAAATCCCTCTCAAAATTGTTGAAATTCTCTTGAAGCTTTTAAAATTCTCTTAGAATTTTCAAAATCCATGTCCACATGTTTACAATTTCACGTCAAAAATGCTAAAATTCCAGCTGAAATTTTTTCAAAGTCCCTTAAAAATTTTCCAATTTTTGTCCCAATTCTTCCCATTCCCATTGAAACTTTTCAAATCCCTCTCCAAATGGTTGAAATTCTCTTGAAGCTTTTAAAATTCTCTCTAGAATTTTCAAAATCCATGTCCACATGTTTACAATTTCACGTAAAAAATGGCTAAAATTCCAGTTGAAATTTTTTCAAAGTCCCTTCAAAATTTTCCAATTTTTGTCCCAATTCTTCCCATTCCCATTGAAACTTTTCAAATCCCTCTCAAAATTGTTGAAATTCTCTTGAAGCTTTAAAATTCTCTCTAGAATTTTCAAAATCCATGTCCACATGTTTACAATTTCACGTCAAAAAATGGCCAGCTGAAAATTTTCAAAGTCCCTTAAAAATTTTCCAATTTTTGTCCCAATTCTTCCCATTCCCATTGAAACTTTTCAAATCCCTCTCAAAATTGTTGAAATTCTCTTGAAGCTTTTAAAATTCTCTCTAGAATTTTCAAAATCCATGTCCACATGTTTACAATTTCACGTCAAAAAATGGTTAAAATTCCAGCTGAAATTTTTTCAAAGTCCCTTAAAAATTTTCCAATTTTTGTCCCAATTCTTCCCATTCCCATTAAAACTTTTCAAATCCCTCTCAAAATTGTTGAAATTCTCTTGAAGCTTTTAAAATTCTCTCTAGAATTTTCAAAATCCATGTCCACATGTTTACAATTTCAGGTCAAAAAATGGCTAAAATTCCAGTTGAAATTTTTTCAAAGTCCCTTAAAAATTTTCCAATTTTTGTCCCAATTCTTCCCATTCCCATTGAAACTTTTCAAATCCCTCTCAAAATTGTTGAAATTCTCTTGAAGCTTTTAAAATTCTCTCTAGAATTTTCAAAATCCATGTCCGCATGTTTACAATTTCACGTAAAAAAATGGCTAAAATTCCAGTTCAAATTTTTTCAAAGTCCGTTCAAAATTTTCCAATTTTTGTCCCAATTCTTCCCATTCCCATTGAAACTTTTCAAATCCCTCTCCAAATTGTTGAAATTCTCTTGAAGCTTTTAAAATTCTCTCTAGAATTTTCAAAATCCATGTCCACATGTTTACAATTTCAGGTCAAAAAATGGCTAAAATTCCAGTTGAAATTTTTTCAAAGTCCCTTAAAAATTTTCCAATTTTTGTCCCAATTCTTCCCATTCCCATTGAAACTTTTCAAATCCCTCTCAAAATTGTTGAAATTCTCTTGAAGCTTTTAAAATTCTCTCTAGAATTTTCAAAATCCATGTCCACATGTTTACAATTTCACGTCAAAAATGCTAAAATTCCAGTTGAAATTTTTTCAAAGTCCCTTCAAAATTTTCCAATTTTTGTCCCAATTCTTCCCATTCCCATTGAAACTTTTCAAATCCCTCTCAAAATTGTTGAAATTCTCTTGAAGCTTTTAAAATTCTCTCTAGAATTTTCAAAATCCATGTCCACATGTTTACAATTTCACGTCAAAAATGCTAAAATTCCAGCTGAAATTTTTTCAAAGTCCCTTAAAAATTTTCCAATTTTTGTCCCAATTCTTCCCATTCCCATTAAAACTTTTCAAATCCCTCTCAAAATTGTTGAAATTCTCTTGAAGCTTTTAAAATTCTCTCTAGAATTTTCAAAATCCATGTCCACATGTTTACAATTTCACGTCAAAAAATGGCTAAAATTCCAGTGGAAATTTTTTCAAAGTCCCTTAAAAATTTTCCAATTTTTGTCCCAATTCTTCCCATTCCCATTGAAACTTTTCAAATCCCTCTCAAAATTGTTGAAATTCTCTTGAAGCTTTTAAAATTCTCTCTAGAATTTTCAAAATCCATGTCCACATGTTTACAATTTCACGTCAAAAAATGGCTAAAATTCCAGCTGAAATTTTTTCAAAGTCCCTTAAAAATTTTCCAATTGTTGTCCCAATTCTTCCCATTCCCATTAAAACTTTTCAAATCCCTCTCAAAATTGTTGAAATTCTCTTGAAGCTTTTAAAATTCTCTCTAGAATTTTCAAAATCCATGTCCACATGTTTACAATTTCACGTCAAAAAATGGCTAAAATTCCAGTGGAAATTTTTTCAAAGTCCCTTAAAAATTTTCCAATTTTTGTCCCAATTCTTCCCATTCCCATTGAAACTTTTCAAATCCCTCTCAAAATTGTTGAAATTCTCTTGAAGCTTTTAAAATTCTCTCTAGAATTTTCAAAATCCATGTCCACGTGTTTACAATTTCACGTCAAAAAATGGCTAAAATTCCAGTTGAAATTTTTTCAAAGTCCCTTAAAAATTTTCCAATTTTTGTCCCAATTCTTCCCATTCCCATTGAAACTTTTCAAATCCCTCTCAAAATTGTTGAAATTCTCTTGAAGCTTTTAAAATTCTCTCCAGAATTTTTCAAAATCCATGTCCACATGTTTACAATTTCACGTCAAAAATGCTAAAATTCCAGCTGAAATTTTTTCAAAGTCCCTTAAAAATTTTCCAATTTTTGTCCCAATTCTTCCCATTCCCATTGAAACTTTTCAAATCCCTCTCAAAATTGTTGAAATTCTCTTGAGGCTTTTAAAATTCTGTCCAGAATTTTCAAAATCCATGTCCACATGTTTACAATTTCACGTCAAAAAATGGCTAAAATTCCAGTTGAAATTTTTTCAAAATCCCTTCAAAATTTTCCAATTTTTGTCCCAATTCTTCCCATTCCCATTGAAACTTTTCAAATCCCTCTCAAAATTGTTGAAATTCTCTTGAAGCTTTTAAAATTCTCTCTAGAATTTTCAAAATCCATGTCCACATGTTTACAATTTCACGTAAAAAATGCTAAAATTCCGGTTGAAATTTTTTCAAAGTCCCTTAAAAATTTTCCAATTTTTGTCCCAATTCTTCCCATTCCCATTGAAACTTTTCAAATCCCTCTCAAAATTGTTGAAATTCTCTTGAAGCTTTTAAAATTCTCTCTAGAATTTTCAAAATCCATGTCCACATGCTTACAATTTCATGTCAAAAAATGGCTAAAATTCCAGCTGAAATTTTTTCAAAGTCCCTTAAAAATTTTCCAATTTTTGTCCCAATTCTTCCCATTCCCATTAAAACTTTTCAAATCCCTCTCAAAATTGTTGAAATTCTCTTGAAGCTTTTAAAATTCTCTCTAGAATTTTCAAAATCCATGTCCACATGTTTACAATTTCACGTCAAAAAATGGCTACAATTCCAGCTGAAATTTTTTCAAAGTCCCTTAAAAATTTTCCAATTTTTGTCCCAATTCTTCCCATTCCCATTGAAACTTTTCAAATCCCTCTCAAAATTGTTTAAATTCTCTTGAAGCTTTTAAAATTCTCTCTAGAATTTTCAAAATCCATGTCCGCATGTTTACAATTTCACGTAAAAAAATGGCTAAAATTCCAGTTGAAATTTTTTCAAAGTCCGTTCAAAATTTTCCAATTTTTGTCCCAATTCTTCCCATTCCCATTGAAACTTTTCAAATCCCTCTCAAAATTGTTGAAATTCTCTTGAAGCTTTTAAAATTCTCTCTAGAATTTTCAAAATCCATGTCCACATGTTTACAATTTCACGTCAAAAAATGGCTAAAATTCCAGTGGAAATTTTTTCAAAGTCCCTTAAAAATTTTCCAATTTTTGTCCCAATTCTTCCCATTCCCATTGAAACTTTTCAAATCCCTCTCAAAATGGTTGAAATTCTCTTGAAGCTTTTAAAATTCTCTCTAGAATTTTCAAAATCCATGTCCACATGTTTACAATTTCACGTCAAAAATGCTAAAATTCCAGTTGAAATTTTTTCAAAGTCCCTTAAAAATTTTCCAATTTTTGTCCCAATTCTTCCCATTCCCATTGAAACTTTTCAAATCCCTCTCAAAATTGTTGAAATTCTCTTGAAGCTTTTAAAATTCTCTCTAGAATTTTCAAAATCCATGTCCACATGTTTACAATTTCACGTCAAAAAATGGCTAAAATTCCAGTTGAAATTTTTTCAAAGTCCCTTCAAAATTTTCCAATTTTTGTCCCAATTCTTCCCATTCCCAGTGAAACTTTTCAAATCCCTCTCAAAATTGTTGAAATTCTCTTGAAGCTTTTAAAATTCTCTCTAGAATTTTCAAAATCCATGTCCACGTGTTTACAATTTCACGTCAAAAAATGGCTAAAATTCCAGTTGAAATTTTTTCAAAGGCCCTTAAAAATTTTCCAATTTTTGTCCCAATTCTTCCCATTCCCATTGAAACTTTTCAAATCCCTCTCAAAATGGTTGAAATTCTCTTGAAGCTTTTAAAATTCTCTCTAGAATTTTCAAAATCCATGTCCACATGTTTACAATTTCACGTCAAAAATGCTAAAATTCCAGCTGAAATTTTTTCAAAGTCCCTTAAAAATTTTCCAATTTTTGTCCCAATTCTTCCCATTCCCATTGAAACTTTTCAAATCCCTCTCAAAATGGTTGAAATTCTCTTGAAGCTTTTAAAATTCTCTCTAGAATTTTCAAAATCCATGTCCACATGTTTACAATTTCACGTCAAAAATGGCTAAAATTCCAGTTGAAATTTTTTCAAAGTCCCTTAAAAATTTTCCAATTTTTGTCCCAATTCTTCCCATTCCCATTGAAACTTTTCAAATCCCTCTCAAAATTGTTGAAATTCTCTTGAAGCTTTTAAAATTCTCTCTAGAATTTTCAAAATCCATGGCCACATGTTTACAATTTCATGTCAAAAAATGGCTAAAATTCCAGTTGAAATTTTTTCAAAGTCCCTTAAAAATTTTCCAATTTTTGTCCCAATTCTTCCCATTCCCATTGAAACTTTTCAAATCCCTCTCAAAATTGTTGAAATTCTCTTGAAGCTTTTAAAATTCTCTCTAGAATTTTCAAAATCCATGTCCACATGTTTACAATTTCACATAAAAAATGCTAAAATTCCAGTTGAAATTTTTTCAAAGTCCCTTAAAAATTTTCCAATTTTTGTCCCAATTCTTCCCATTCCCATTGAAACTTTTCAAATCCCTCTCAAAATTCTTGAAATTCTGTTGAAGCTTTTAAAATTCTCTCCAGAATTTTCAAAATCCATGTCCACATGTTTACAATTTCACTTAAAAAATGGCTAAAATTCCAGTGGAAATTTTTTCAAAGTCCCTTCAAAATTTTCCAATTTTTGTCCCAATTCTTCCCATTCCCATTGAAACTTTTCAAATCCCTCTCAAAATTGTTGAAATTCTCTTGAAGCTTTTAAAATTCTCTCTAGAATTTTCAAAATCCATGTCCACATGTTTACAATTTCACGTCAAAAAATGGCTAAAATTCCAGTTGAAATTTTTTCAAAGTCCCTTAAAAATTTTCCAATTTTTGTACCAATTCTTCCCATTCCCATTGAAACTTTTCAAATCCCTCTCAAAATTGTTGAAATTCTCTTGAAGCTTTTAAAATTCTCTCTAGAATTTTCAAAATCCATGTCCACATGTTTACAATTTCACATAAAAAAATGGCTAAAATTCCAGTTGAAATTTTTTCAAAGTCCCTTAAAAATTTTCCAATTTTTGTCCCAATTCTTCCCATTCCCATTGAAACTTTTCAAATCCCTCTCAAAATTGTTGAAATTCTCTTGAAGCTTTTAAAATTCTCTCTAGAATTTTCAAAATCCATGTCCACATGTTTACAATTTCACGTCAAAAAATGGCTAAAATTCCAGTTGAAATTTTTTCAAAGTCCCTTAAAAATTTTCCAATTTTTGTCCCAATTCTTCCCATTCCCATTGAAACTTTTCAAATCCCTCTCAAAATTGTTGAAATTCTCTTGAAGCTTTTAAAATTCTCTCTAGAATTTTCAAAATCCATGTCCACATGTTTACAATTTCACGTAAAAAATGGCTAAAATTCCAGTTGAAATTTTTTCAAAGTCCCTTAAAAATTTTCCAATTTTTGTCCCAATTCTTCCCATTCCCATTGAAACTTTTCAAATCCCTCTCAAAATTGTTGAAATTCTCTTGAAGCTTTTAAAATTCTCTCTAGAATTTTCAAAATCCATGTCCACATGTTTACAATTTCACGTCAAAAAATGGCTAAAATTCCAGTTGAAATTTTTTCAAAGTCCCTTAAAAATTTTCCAATTTTTGTCCCAATTCTTCCCATTCCCATTGAAACTTTTCAAATCCCTCTCAAAATTGTTGAAATTCTCTTGAAGCTTTTAAAATTCTCTCCAGAATTTTCAAAATCCATGTCCACATGTTTACAATTTCACATAAAAAAATGGCTAAAATTCCAGCTGAAATTTTTTCAAAGTCCCTTAAAAATTTTCCAATTTTTGTCCCAATTCTTCCCATTCCCATTGAAACTTTTCAAATCCCTCTCCAAATTGTTGAAATTCTCTTGAAGCTTTTAAAATTCTCTCTAGAATTTTCAAAATCCATGTCCACATGTTTACAATTTCACGTCAAAAATGCTAAAATTCCAGCTGAAATTTTTTCAAAGTCCCTTAAAAATTTTCCAATTTTTGTCCCAATTCTTCCCATTCCCATTGAAACTTTTCAAATCCCTCTCAAAATTGTTGAAATTCTCTTGAAGCTTTTAAAATTCTCTCTAGAATTTTCAAAATCCATGTCCACATGTTTACAATTTCACGTCAAAAATGCTAAAATTCCAGGTGATATTTTTTCAAAGTCCCTTAAAAATTTTCCAATTTTTGTCCCAATTCTTCCCATTCCCATTGAAACTTTTCAAATCCCTCTCAAAATTGTTGAAATTCTCTTGAGGCTTTTAAAATTCTGTCCAGAATTTTCAAAATCCATGTCCACATGTTTACAATTTCACGTCAAAAAATGGCTAAAATTCCAGTTGAAATTTTTTCAAAGTCCCTTCAAAATTTTCCAATTTTTGTCCCAATTCTTCCCATTCCCATTGAAACTTTTCAAATCCCTCTCAAAATTGTTGAAATTCTCTTGAAGCTTTTAAAATTCTCTCTAGAATTTTCAAAATCCATGTCCACATGTTTACAATTTCACGTCAAAAAATGGCTAAAATTCCAGTTGAAATTTTTTCAACGTCCCTTCAAAATTTTCCACTTTTTGTCCCAATTCTTCCCATTCCCATTGAAACTTTTCAAATCCCTCTCAAAATTGTTGAAATTCTCTTGAAGCTTTTAAAATTCTCTCTAGAATTTTCAAAATCCATGTCCACATGTTTACAATTTCACGTCAAAAAATGGCTAAAATTCCAGTTGAAATTTTTTCAAAGTCCCTTAAAAATTTTCCAATTTTTGTCCCAATTCTTCCCATTCCCATTGAAACTTTTCAAATCCCTCTCAAAATTCTTGAAATTCTGTTGAAGCTTTTAAAATTCTCTCCAGAATTTTCAAAATCCATGTCCACATGTTTACAATTTCACGTAAAAAATGGCTAAAATTCCAGTTGAAATTTTTTCAAAGTCCCTTAAAAATTTTCCACTTTTTGTCCCAATTCTTCCCATTCCCATTGAAACTTTTCAAATCCCTCTCAAAATTGTTGAAATTCTCTTGAAGCTTTTAAAATTCTCTCTAGAATTTTCAAAATCCATGTCCACATGTTTACAATTTCACGTCCAAAAATGGCTAAAATTCCAGTTGAAATTTTTTCAACGTCCCTTCAAAATTTTCCACTTTTTGTCCCAATTCTTCCCATTCCCATTGAAACTTTTCAAATCCCTCTCAAAATTGTTGAAATTCTCTTGAAGCTTTTAAAATTCTCTCTAGAATTTTCAAAATCCATGTCCACATGTTTACAATTTCACGTCAAAAAATGGCTAAAATTCCAGTTGAAATTTTTTCAAAGTCCCTTAAAAATTTTCCAATTTTTGTCCCAATTCTTCCCATTCCCATTGAAACTTTTCAAATCCCTCTCAAAATTCTTGAAATTCTGTTGAAGCTTTTAAAATTCTCTCCAGAATTTTCAAAATCCATGTCCACATGTTTACAATTTCACGTAAAAAATGGCTAAAATTCCAGTTGAAATTTTTCAAAGTCCCTTAAAAATTTTCCACTTTTTGTCCCAATTCTTCCCATTCCCATTGAAACTTTTCAAATCCCTCTCAAAATTGTTGAAATTCTCTTGAAGCTTTTAAAATTCTCTCTAGAATTTTCAAAATCCATGTCCACATGTTTACAATTTCACGTCCAAAAATGGCTAAAATTCCAGTTGAAATTTTTTCAAAGTCCCTTAAAAATTTTCCAATTTTTGCCCCAATTCTTTCCATTCCCATTGAAACTTTTCAAATCCCTCTCAAAATTGTTGAAATTCTCTTGAAGCTTTTAAAATTCTCTCTAGAATTTTCAAATCCATGTCCACATGTTTACAATTTCACATAAAAAAATGGCTAAAATTCCAGTTGAAATTTTTTCAAAGTCCCTTCAAAATTTTCCAATTTTTGTCCCAATTCTTCCCATTCCCATTGAAACTTTTCAAATCCCTCTCAAAATTGTTGAAATTCTCTTGAAGCTTTTAAAATTCTCTCTAGAATTTTCAAAATCCATGTCCACATGTTTACAATTTCACGTCAAAAAATGGCTAAAATTCAAGTAAAATTTTTTCAAAGTCCCTTAAAAATTTTCCAATTTTTGTCCCAATTCTTCCCATTCCCATTGAAACTTTTCAAATCCCTCTCAAAATTCTTGAAATTCTGTTGAAGCTTTTAAAATTCTCTCCAGAATTTTCAAAATCCATGTCCACATGTTTACAATTTCACGTAAAAAATGGCTAAAATTCCAGTGGAAATTTTTTCAAAGTCCCTTCAAAATTTTCCAATTTTTGTCCCAATTCTTCCCATTCCCATTGAAACTTTTCAAATCCCTCTCAAAATTGTTGAAATTCTCTTGAAGCTTTTAAAATTCTCTCTAGAATTTTCAAAATCCATGTCCACATGTTTACAATTTCACGTCAAAAAATGGCTAAAATTCCAGTTGAAATTTTTTCAAAGTCCCTTAAAAAATTTCCAATTTTTGTCCCAATTCTTCCCATTCCCATTGAAACTTTTCAAATCCCTCTCAAAATTGTTGAAATTCTCTTGAAGCTTTTAAAATTCTCTCCAGAATTTTCAAAATCCATGTCCACATGTTTACAATTTCACATAAAAAAATGGCTAAAATTCCAGTTGAAATTTTTCAAAGTCCCTTAAAAATTTTCCAATTTTTGTCCCAATTCTTCCCATTCCCATTGAAACTTTTCAAATCCCTCTCAAAATTGTTGAAATTCTCTTGAAGCTTTTAAAATTCTCTCTAGAATTTTCAAAATCCATGTCCACATGTTTACAATTTCACGTCAAAAAATGGCTAAAATTCCAGTTGAAATTTTTTCAAAGTCCCTTAAAAATTTTCCAATTTTTGTCCCAATTCTTCCCATTCCCATTGAAACTTTTCAAATCCCTCTCAAAATTGTTGAAATTCTCTTGAAGCTTTTAAAATTCTCTCTAGAATTTTCAAAATCCATGTCCACATGTTTACAATTTCACGTCAAAAATGCTAAAATTCCAGCTGAAATTTTTTCAAAGTCCCTTAAAAATTTTCCAATTTTTGTCCCAATTCTTCCCATTCCCATTGAAACTTTTCAAATCCCTCTCAAAATTGTTGAAATTCTCTTGAAGCTTTTAAAATTCTCTCTAGAATTTTCAAAATCCATGTCCACATGTTTACAATTTCACGTAAAAAATGGCTAAAATTCCAGTTGAAATGTTTTCAAAGTCCCTTCAAAATTTTCCAATTTTTGTCCCAATTCTTCCCATTCCCATTGAAACTTTTCAAATCCCTCTCAAAATTGTTGAAATTCTCTTGAAGCTTTTAAAATTCTCTCTAGAATTTTCAAAATCCATGTCCACATGTTTACAATTTCACGTCCAAAAATGGCTAAAATTCCAGTTGAAATTTTTTCAAAGTCCCTTCAAAATTTTCCAATTTTTGTCCCAATTCTTCCCATTCCCATTGAAACTTTTCAAATCCCTCTCAAAATTGTTGAAATTCTCTTGAAGCTTTTAAAATTCTCTCTAGAATTTTCAAAATCCATGTCCACATGTTTACAATTTCACGTCAAAAAATGGCTAAAATTCCAGTTGAAATTTTTTCAAAGTCCCTTCAAAATTTTCCAATTTTTGTCCCAATTCTTCCCATTCCCATTGAAACTTTTCAAATCCCTCTCAAAATTGTTGAAATTCTCTTGAAGCTTTTAAAATTCTCTCTAGAATTTTCAAAATCCATGTCCACATGTTTACAATTTCACGTCAAAAAATGGCTAAAATTCAAGTAAAATTTTTTCAAAGTCCCTTAAAAATTTTCCAATTTTTGTCCCAATTCTTCCCATTCCCATTGAAACTTTTCAAATCCCTCTCAAAATTCTTGAAATTCTGTTGAAGCTTTTAAAATTCTCTCCAGAATTTTCAAAATCCATGTCCACATGTTTACAATTTCACGTAAAAAATGGCTAAAATTCCAGTGGAAATTTTTTCAAAGTCCCTTCAAAATTTTCCAATTTTTGTCCCAATTCTTCCCATTCCCATTGAAACTTTTCAAATCCCTCTCAAAATTGTTGAAATTCTCTTGAAGCTTTTAAAATTCTCTCTAGAATTTTCAAAATCCATGTCCACATGTTTACAATTTCACGTCAAAAAATGGCTAAAATTCCAGTTGAAATTTTTTCAAAGTCCCTTAAAAAATTTCCAATTTTTGTCCCAATTCTTCCCATTCCCATTGAAACTTTTCAAATCCCTCTCAAAATTGTTGAAATTCTCTTGAAGCTTTTAAAATTCTCTCCAGAATTTTCAAAATCCATGTCCACATGTTTACAATTTCACATAAAAAAATGGCTAAAATTCCAGTTGAAATTTTTTCAAAGTCCCTTAAAAATTTTCCAATTTTTGTCCCAATTCTTCCCATTCCCATTGAAACTTTTCAAATCCCTCTCAAAATTGTTGAAATTCTCTTGAAGCTTTTAAAATTCTCTCTAGAATTTTCAAAATCCATGTCCACATGTTTACAATTTCACGTCAAAAAATGGCTAAAATTCCAGTTGAAATTTTTTCAAAGTCCCTTAAAAATTTTCCAATTTTTGTCCCAATTCTTCCCATTCCCATTGAAACTTTTCAAATCCCTCTCAAAATTGTTGAAATTCTCTTGAAGCTTTTAAAATTCTCTCTAGAATTTTCAAAATCCATGTCCACATGTTTACAATTTCACGTCAAAAATGCTAAAATTCCAGCTGAAATTTTTTCAAAGTCCCTTAAAAATTTTCCAATTTTTGTCCCAATTCTTCCCATTCCCATTGAAACTTTTCAAATCCCTCTCAAAATTGTTGAAATTCTCTTGAAGCTTTTAAAATTCTCTCTAGAATTTTCAAAATCCATGTCCACATGTTTACAATTTCACGTAAAAAATGGCTAAAATTCCAGTTGAAATTTTTTCAAAGTCCCTTAAAAATTTTCCAATTTTTGTCCCAATTCTTCCCATTCCCATTGAAACTTTTCAAATCCCTCTCAAAATTGTTGAAATTCTCTTGAAGCTTTTAAAATTCTCTCTAGAATTTTCAAAATCCATGTCCACATGTTTACAATTTCACGTCAAAAAATGGCTAAAATTCCAGTTGAAATTTTTTCAAAGTCCCTTCAAAATTTTCCAATTTTTGTCCCAATTCTTCCCATTCCCATTGAAACTTTTCAAATCCCTCTCAAAATTGTTGAAATTCTCTTGAAGCTTTTAAAATTCTCTCTAGAATTTTCAAAATCCATGTCCACATGTTTACAATTTCACGTCAAAAAATGGCTAAAATTCCAGTTGAAATTTTTTCAAAGTCCCTTCAAAATTTTCCAATTTTTGTCCCAATTCTTCCCATTCCCATTGAAACTTTTCAAATCCCTCTCAAAATTGTTGAAATTCTCTTGAAGCTTTTAAAATTCTCTCTAGAATTTTCAAAATCCATGTCCACATGTTTACAATTTCACGTCAAAAATGCTAAAATTCCAGCTGAAATTTTTTCAAAGTCCCTTAAAAGTTTTCCAATTTTTGTCCCAATTCTTCCCATTCCCATTGAAACTTTTCAAATCCCTCTCAAAATTCTTGAAATTCTGTTGAAGCTTTTAAAATTCTCTCCAGAATTTTCAAAATCCATGTCCACATGTTTACAATTTCACGTAAAAAATGGCTAAAATTCCAGTTGAAATTTTTTCAAAGTCCCTTAAAAATTTTCCACTTTTTGTCCCAATTCTTCCCATTCCCATTGAAACTTTTCAAATCCCTCTCAAAATTGTTGAAATTCTCTTGAAGCTTTTAAAATTCTCTCTAGAATTTTCAAAATCCATGTCCACATGTTTACAATTTCACGTCCAAAAATGGCTAAAATTCCAGTTGAAATTTTTTCAACGTCCCTTCAAAATTTTCCACTTTTTGTCCCAATTCTTCCCATTCCCATTGAAACTTTTCAAATCCCTCTCAAAATTGTTGAAATTCTCTTGAAGCTTTTAAAATTCTCTCTAGAATTTTCAAAATCCATGTCCACATGTTTACAATTTCACGTCAAAAAATGGCTAAAATTCCAGTTGAAATTTTTTCAAAGTCCCTTAAAAATTTTCCAATTTTTGTCCCAATTCTTCCCATTCCCATTGAAACTTTTCAAATCCCTCTCAAAATTCTTGAAATTCTGTTGAAGCTTTTAAAATTCTCTCCAGAATTTTCAAAATCCATGTCCACATGTTTACAATTTCACGTAAAAAATGGCTAAAATTCCAGTTGAAATTTTTTCAAAGTCCCTTAAAAATTTTCCACTTTTTGTCCCAATTCTTCCCATTCCCATTGAAACTTTTCAAATCCCTCTCAAAATTGTTGAAATTCTCTTGAAGCTTTTAAAATTCTCTCTAGAATTTTCAAAATCCATGTCCACATGTTTACAATTTCACGTCCAAAAATGGCTAAAATTCCAGTTGAAATTTTTTCAAAGTCCCTTAAAAATTTTCCAATTTTTGCCCCAATTCTTTCCATTCCCATTGAAACTTTTCAAATCCCTCTCAAAATTGTTGAAATTCTCTTGAAGCTTTTAAAATTCTCTCTAGAATTTTCAAAATCCATGTCCACATGTTTACAATTTCACATAAAAAAATGGCTAAAATTCCAGTTGAAATTTTTTCAAAGTCCCTTCAAAATTTTCCAATTTTTGTCCCAATTCTTCCCATTCCCATTGAAACTTTTCAAATCCCTCTCAAAATTGTTGAAATTCTCTTGAAGCTTTTAAAATTCTCTCTAGAATTTTCAAAATCCATGTCCACATGTTTACAATTTCACGTCAAAAAATGGCTAAAATTCAAGTAAAATTTTTTCAAAGTCCCTTAAAAATTTTCCAATTTTTGTCCCAATTCTTCCCATTCCCATTGAAACTTTTCAAATCCCTCTCAAAATTCTTGAAATTCTGTTGAAGCTTTTAAAATTCTCTCCAGAATTTTCAAAATCCATGTCCACATGTTTACAATTTCACGTAAAAAATGGCTAAAATTCCAGTGGAAATTTTTTCAAAGTCCCTTCAAAATTTTCCAATTTTTGTCCCAATTCTTCCCATTCCCATTGAAACTTTTCAAATCCCTCTCAAAATTGTTGAAATTCTCTTGAAGCTTTTAAAATTCTCTCTAGAATTTTCAAAATCCATGTCCACATGTTTACAATTTCACGTCAAAAAATGGCTAAAATTCCAGTTGAAATTTTTTCAAAGTCCCTTAAAAAATTTCCAATTTTTGTCCCAATTCTTCCCATTCCCATTGAAACTTTTCAAATCCCTCTCAAAATTGTTGAAATTCTCTTGAAGCTTTTAAAATTCTCTCCAGAATTTTCAAAATCCATGTCCACATGTTTACAATTTCACATAAAAAAATGGCTAAAATTCCAGTTGAAATTTTTTCAAAGTCCCTTAAAAATTTTCCAATTTTTGTCCCAATTCTTCCCATTCCCATTGAAACTTTTCAAATCCCTCTCAAAATTGTTGAAATTCTCTTGAAGCTTTTAAAATTCTCTCTAGAATTTTCAAAATCCATGTCCACATGTTTACAATTTCACGTCAAAAAATGGCTAAAATTCCAGTTGAAATTTTTTCAAAGTCCCTTAAAAATTTTCCAATTTTTGTCCCAATTCTTCCCATTCCCATTGAAACTTTTCAAATCCCTCTCAAAATTGTTGAAATTCTCTTGAAGCTTTTAAAATTCTCTCTAGAATTTTCAAAATCCATGTCCACATGTTTACAATTTCACGTCAAAAATGCTAAAATTCCAGCTGAAATTTTTTCAAAGTCCCTTAAAAATTTTCCAATTTTTGTCCCAATTCTTCCCATTCCCATTGAAACTTTTCAAATCCCTCTCAAAATTGTTGAAATTCTCTTGAAGCTTTTAAAATTCTCTCTAGAATTTTCAAAATCCATGTCCACATGTTTACAATTTCACGTAAAAAATGGCTAAAATTCCAGTTGAAATGTTTTCAAAGTCCCTTCAAAATTTTCCAATTTTTGTCCCAATTCTTCCCATTCCCATTGAAACTTTTCAAATCCCTCTCAAAATTGTTGAAATTCTCTTGAAGCTTTTAAAATTCTCTCTAGAATTTTCAAAATCCATGTCCACATGTTTACAATTTCACGTCCAAAAATGGCTAAAATTCCAGTTGAAATTTTTTCAAAGTCCCTTCAAAATTTTCCAATTTTTGTCCCAATTCTTCCCATTCCCATTGAAACTTTTCAAATCCCTCTCAAAATTGTTGAAATTCTCTTGAAGCTTTTAAAATTCTCTCTAGAATTTTCAAAATCCATGTCCACATGTTTACAATTTCACATAAAAAAATGGCTAAAATTCCAGTTGAAATTTTTTCAAAGTCCCTTCAAAATTTTCCAATTTTTGTCCCAATTCTTCCCATTCCCATTGAAACTTTTCAAATCCCTCTCAAAATTGTTGAAATTCTCTTGAAGCTTTTAAAATTCTCTCTAGAATTTTCAAAATCCATGTCCACATGTTTACAATTTCACGTCAAAAAATGGCTAAAATTCAAGTAAAATTTTTTCAAAGTCCCTTAAAAATTTTCCAATTTTTGTCCCAATTCTTCCCATTCCCATTGAAACTTTTCAAATCCCTCTCAAAATTCTTGAAATTCTGTTGAAGCTTTTAAAATTCTCTCCAGAATTTTCAAAATCCATGTCCACATGTTTACAATTTCACGTAAAAAATGGCTAAAATTCCAGTGGAAATTTTTTCAAAGTCCCTTCAAAATTTTCCAATTTTTGTCCCAATTCTTCCCATTCCCATTGAAACTTTTCAAATCCCTCTCAAAATTGTTGAAATTCTCTTGAAGCTTTTAAAATTCTCTCTAGAATTTTCAAAATCCATGTCCACATGTTTACAATTTCACGTCAAAAAATGGCTAAAATTCCAGTTGAAATTTTTTCAAAGTCCCTTAAAAAATTTCCAATTTTTGTCCCAATTCTTCCCATTCCCATTGAAACTTTTCAAATCCCTCTCAAAATTGTTGAAATTCTCTTGAAGCTTTTAAAATTCTCTCCAGAATTTTCAAAATCCATGTCCACATGTTTACAATTTCACATAAAAAAATGGCTAAAATTCCAGTTGAAATTTTTTCAAAGTCCCTTAAAAATTTTCCAATTTTTGTCCCAATTCTTCCCATTCCCATTGAAACTTTTCAAATCCCTCTCAAAATTGTTGAAATTCTCTTGAAGCTTTTAAAATTCTCTCTAGAATTTTCAAAATCCATGTCCACATGTTTACAATTTCACGTCAAAAAATGGCTAAAATTCCAGTTGAAATTTTTTCAAAGTCCCTTAAAAATTTTCCAATTTTTGTCCCAATTCTTCCCATTCCCATTGAAACTTTTCAAATCCCTCTCAAAATTGTTGAAATTCTCTTGAAGCTTTTAAAATTCTCTCTAGAATTTTCAAAATCCATGTCCACATGTTTACAATTTCACGTCAAAAATGCTAAAATTCCAGCTGAAATTTTTTCAAAGTCCCTTAAAAATTTTCCAATTTTTGTCCCAATTCTTCCCATTCCCATTGAAACTTTTCAAATCCCTCTCAAAATTGTTGAAATTCTCTTGAAGCTTTTAAAATTCTCTCTAGAATTTTCAAAATCCATGTCCACATGTTTACAATTTCACGTAAAAAATGGCTAAAATTCCAGTTGAAATTTTTTCAAAGTCCCTTAAAAATTTTCCAATTTTTGTCCCAATTCTTCCCATTCCCATTGAAACTTTTCAAATCCCTCTCAAAATTGTTGAAATTCTCTTGAAGCTTTTAAAATTCTCTCTAGAATTTTCAAAATCCATGTCCACATGTTTACAATTTCACGTCAAAAAATGGCTAAAATTCCAGTTGAAATTTTTTCAAAGTCCCTTCAAAATTTTCCAATTTTTGTCCCAATTCTTCCCATTCCCATTGAAACTTTTCAAATCCCTCTCAAAATTGTTGAAATTCTCTTGAAGCTTTTAAAATTCTCTCTAGAATTTTCAAAATCCATGTCCACATGTTTACAATTTCACGTCAAAAAATGGCTAAAATTCCAGTTGAAATTTTTTCAAAGTCCCTTAAAAATTTTCCAATTTTTGTCCCAATTCTTCCCATTCCCATTGAAACTTTTCAAATCCCTCTCAAAATTGTTGAAATTCTCTTGAAGCTTTTAAAATTCTCTCTAGAATTTTCAAAATCCATGTCCACATGTTTACAATTTCACGTCAAAAATGCTAAAATTCCAGCTGAAATTTTTTCAAAGTCCCTTAAAAGTTTTCCAATTTTTGTCCCAATTCTTCCCATTCCCATTGAAACTTTTCAAATCCCTCTCAAAATTGTTGAAATTCTCTTGAAGCTTTTAAAATTCTCTCTAGAATTTTCAAAATCCATGTCCACATGTTTACAATTTCACGTCAGAAATGGCTAAAATTCCAGTTGAAATTTTTTCAAAGTCCCTTCAAAATTTTCCAATTTTTGTCCCAATTCTTCCCATTCCCATTGAAACTTTTCAAATCCCTCTCAAAATTGTTGAAATTCTCTTGAAGCTTTTAAAATTCTCTCTAGAATTTTCAAAATCCATGTCCACATGTTTACAATTTCACATAAAAAAATGGTTAAAATTCCAGTTGAAATTTTTTCAAAGTCCCTTAAAAATTTTCCAATTTTTGTCCCAATTCTTCCCATTCCCATTGAAACTTTTCAAATCCCTCTCAAAATTCTTGAAATTCTGTTGAAGCTTTTAAAATTCTCTCCAGAATTTTCAAAATCCATGTCCACATGTTTACAATTTCACGTCAAAAAATGGCTAAAATTCCAGTGGAAATTTTTTCAAAGTCCCTTCAAAATTTTCCAATTTTTGTCCCAATTCTTCCCATTCCAATTGAAACTTTTCAAATCCCTCTCAAAATTGTTGAAATACTCTTGAAGCTTTTAAAATTCTCTCTAGAATTTTCAAAATCCATGTCCACATGTTTACAATTTCACGTCAAAAAATGGCTAAAATTCCAGTTGAAATTTTTTCAAAGTCCCTTCAAAATTTTCCAATTTTTGTCCCAATTCTTCCCATTCCCATTGAAACTTTTCAAATCCCTCTCAAAATTGTTGAAATTCTCTTGAAGCTTTTAAAATTCTCTCGAGAATTTTCAAAATCCATGTCCGCATGTTTACAATTTCACATAAAAAAATGGCTAAAATTCCAGTTGAAATTTTTTCAAAGTCCCTTCAAAATTTTCCAATTTTTGTCCCAATTCTTCCCATTCCCATTGAAACTTTTCAAATCCCTCTCAAAATTGTTGAAATTCTCTTGAAGCTTTTAAAATTCTCTCGAGAATTTTCAAAATCCATGTCCACATGTTTACAATTTCACATAAAAAAATGGCTAAAATTCCAGTTGAAATTTTTTCAAAGTCCCTTAAAAATTTTCCAATTTTTGTCCCAATTCTTCCCATTCCCATTGAAACTTTTCAAATCCCTCTCCAAATTGTTGAAATTCTCTTGAAGCTTTTAAAATTCTCTCGAGAATTTTCAAAATCCATGTCCACATGTTTACAATTTCACGTCAAAAAATGGCTAAAATTCCAGTTGAAATTTTTTCAAAGTCCCTTAAAAATTTTCCAATTTTTGTCCCAATTCTTCCCATTCCCATTGAAACTTTTCAAATCCCTCTCAAAATTGTTGAAATTCTCTTGAAGCTTTTAAAATTCTCTCGAGAATTTTCAAAATCCATGTCCGCATGTTTACAATTTCACGTCAAAAAATGGCTAAAATTCCAGTTGAAATTTTTTCAAAGTCCCTTAAAAATTTTCCAATTTTTGTCCCAATTCTTCCCATTCCCATTGAAACTTTTCAAATCCCTCTCAAAATTGTTGAAATTCTCTTGAAGCTTTTAAAATTCTCTCTAGAATTTTCAAAATCCATGTCCACATGTTTACAATTTCACGTCAAAAAATGGCTAAAATTCCAGTAAAATTTTTTCAAAGTCCCTTAAAAATTTTCCACTTTTTGTCCCAATTCTTCCCATTCCCATTGAAACTTTTCAAATCCCTCTCCAAATTGTTGAAATTCTCTTGAAGCTTTTAAAATTCTCTCTAGAATTTTCAAAATCCATGTCCACATGTTTACAATTTCACGTCAAAAAATGGCTACAATTCCAGTTGAAATTTTTTCAAAGTCCCTTCAAAATTTTCCACTTTTTGTCCCAATTCTTCCCATTCCCATTGAAACTTTTCAAATCCCTCTCAAAATTGTTGAAATTCTCTTGAAGCTTTTAAAATTCTCTCCAGAATTTCAAAATCCATGTCCACATGTTTACAATTTCACGTCAAAAAATGGCTAAAATTCCAGTTGAAATTTTTTCAAAGTCCCTTAAAAATTTTCCAATTTTTGTCCCAATTCTTCCCATTCCCATTGAAACTTTTCAAATCCCTCTCAAAATGTTGAAATTCTCTTGAAGCTTTTAAAATTCTCTCTAGAATTTTCAAAATCCATGTCCACATGTTTACAATTTCACGTCAAAAAATGGCTAAAATTCCAGTTGAAATTTTTTCAAAGTCCCTTAAAAATTTTCCAATTTTTGTCCCAATTCTTCCCATTCCCATTGAAACTTTTCAAATCCCTCTCAAAATTGTTGAAATTCTCTTGAAGCTTTTAAAATTCTCTCTAGAATTTTCAAAATCCATGGCCACATGTTTACAATTTCATGTCAAAAAATGGCTAAAATTCCAGTTGAAATTTTTTCAAAGTCCCTTAAAAATTTTCCAATTTTTGTCCCAATTCTTCCCATTCCCATTGAAACTTTTCAAATCCCTCTCAAAATTGTTGAAATTCTCTTGAAGCTTTTAAAATTCTCTCTAGAATTTTCAAAATCCATGTCCACATGTTTACAATTTCACGTCAAAAAATGGCTAAAATTCCAGCTGAAATTTTTTCAAAGTCCCTTAAAAATTTTCCAATTTTTGTCCCAATTCTTCCCATTCCCATTGAAACTTTTCAAATCCCTCTCCAAATTGTTGAAATTCTCTTGAAGCTTTTAAAATTCTCTCCAGAATTTTCAAAATCCATGTCCACATGTTTACAATTTCACGTCAAAAAATGGCTACAATTCCAGTTGAAATTTTTTCAAAGTCCCTTAAAAATTTTCCAAATTTTTGTCCCAATTCTTCCCATTCCCATTGAAACTTTTCAAATCCCTCTCAAAATTGTTGAAATTCTCTTGAAGCTTTTAAAATTCTCTCTAGAATTTTCAAAATCCATGTCCACATGTTTACAATTTCACGTCAAAAAATGGCTAAAATTCCAGTTGAAATTTTTTCAAAGTCCCTTAAAAATTTTCCAATTTTTGTCCCAATTCTTCCCATTCCCATTGAACTTTTCAAATCCCTCTCAAAATGGTTGAAATTCTCTTGAAGCTTTTAAAATTCTCTCTAGAATTTTCAAAATCCATGTCCACATGTTTACAATTTCACGTCAAAAAATGGCTAAAATTCCAGCTGAAATTTTTTCAAAGTCCCTTAAAAATTTCCAATTTTTGTCCCAATTCTTCCCATTCCCATTGAAACTTTTCAAATCCCTCTCAAAATTGTTGAAATTCTGTTGAAGCTTTTAAAATTCTCTCCAGAATTTTCAAAATCCATGTCCACATGTTTACAATTTCACGTCAAAAAATGGCTAAAATTCCAGTTGAAATTTTTTCAAAGTCCCTTAAAAATTTTCCAATTTTTGTCCCAATTCTTCCCATTCCCATTGAAACTTTTCAAATCCCTCTCAAAATTGTTGAAATTCTCTTGAAGCTTTTAAAATTCTCTCTAGAATTTTCAAAATCCATGTCCACATGTTTACAATTTCACATAAAAAAATGGCTAAAATTCCAGTTGAAATTTTTTCAAAGTCCCTTAAAAATTTTCCAATTTTTGTCCCAATTCTTCCCATTCCCATTGAAACTTTTCAAATCCCTCTCAAAATGGTTGAAATTCTGTTGAAGCTTTTAAAATTCTCTCTAGAATTTTCAAAATCCATGTCCACATGTTTACAATTTCACATAAAAAAATGGTTAAAATTCCAGTTGAAATTTTTTCAAAGTCCCTTAAAAATTTTCCAATTTTTGTCCCAATTCTTCCCATTCCCATTGAAACTTTTCAAATCCCTCTCAAAATTCTTGAAATTCTGTTGAAGCTTTTAAAATTCTCTCCAGAATTTTCAAATCCATGTCCACATGTTTACAATTTCACGTCAAAAAATGGCTAAAATTCCAGTGGAAATTTTTTCAAAGTCCCTTCAAAATTTTCCAATTTTTGTCCCAATTCTTCCCATTCCCATTGAAACTTTTCAAATCCCTCTCAAAATTGTTGAAATTCTCTTGAAGCTTTTAAAATTCTCTCCAGAATTTTCAAAATCCATGTCCACATGTTTACAATTTCACGTCAAAAAATGGCTACAATTCCAGTTGAAATTTTTTCAAAGTCCCGTAAAAATTTTCCAATTTTGTCCCAATTCTTCCCATTCCATTGAAACTTTTCAAATCCCTCTCCAAATTGTTGAAATTCTCTTGAAGCTTTTAAAATTCTCTCGAGAATTTTCAAAATCCATGTCCGCATGTTTACAATTTCACATAAAAAAATGGCTAAAATTCCAGTTGAAATTTTTTCAAAGTCCCTTAAAAATTTTCCAATTTTTGTCCCAATTCTTCCCATTCCCATTGAAACTTTTCAAATCCCTCTCAAAATTGTTGAAATTCTCTTGAAGCTTTTAAAATTCTCTCTAGAATTTTCAAAATCCATGTCCACATGTTTACAATTTCACATAAAAAAATGGCTAAAATTCCAGTTGAAATTTTTTTCAAAGTCCCTTAAAAATTTTCCAATTTTTGTCCCAATTCTTCCCATTCCCATTGAAACTTTTCAAATCCCTCTCCAAATTGTTGAAATTCTCTTGAAGCTTTTAAAATTCTCTCTAGAATTTTCAAAATCCATGTCCACATGTTTACAATTTCACGTCAAAAAAATGGCTACAATTCCAGCTGAAATTTTTTCAAAGTCCCTTAAAAATTTCCAATTTTTGTCCCAATTCTTCCCATTCCCATTGAAACTTTTCAAATCCCTCTCAAAATTGTTGAAATTCTCTTGAAGCTTTTAAAATTCTCTCGAGAATTTTCAAATCCATGTCCGCATGTTTACAATTTCACATAAAAAATGGCTAAAATTCCAGTTGAAATTTTTCAAAGTCCCTTAAAAATTTTCCAATTTTTGTCCCAATTCTTCCCATTCCCATTGAAACTTTTCAAATCCCTCTCAAAATTGTTGAAATTCTCTTGAAGCTTTTAAAATTCTCTCTAGAATTTTCAAAATCCATGTCCACATGTTTACAATTTCACGTCAAAAAATGGCTAAAATTCCAGTAAAATTTTTTCAAAGTCCCTTAAAAATTTTCCACTTTTTGTCCCAATTCTTCCCATTCCCATTGAAACTTTTCAAATCCCTCTCCAAATTGTTGAAATTCTCTTGAAGCTTTTAAAATTCTCTCTAGAATTTTCAAAATCCATGTCCACATGTTTACAATTTCACGTCAAAAAATGGCTACAATTCCAGTTGAAATTTTTTCAAAGTCCCTTCAAAATTTTCCACTTTTTGTCCCAATTCTTCCCATTCCCATTGAAACTTTTCAAATCCCTCTCAAAATTGTTGAAATTCTCTTGAAGCTTTTAAAATTCTCTCCAGAATTTTCAAAATCCATGTCCACATGTTTACAATTTTCACGTCAAAAATGGCTAAAATTCCAGTTGAAATTTTTTCAAAGTCCCTTAAAAATTTTCCAATTTTTGTCCCAATTCTTCCCATTCCCATTGAAACTTTTCAAATCCTCTCAAAATTGTTGAAATTCTCTTGAAGCTTTTAAAATTCTCTCTAGAATTTTCAAAATCCATGTCCACATGTTTACAATTTCACGTCAAAAAATGGCTAAAATTCCAGTTGAAATTTTTTCAAAGTCCCTTAAAAATTTTCCAATTTTTGTCCCAATTCTTCCCATTCCCATTGAAACTTTTCAAATCCCTCTCAAAATTGTTGAAATTCTCTTGAAGCTTTTAAAATTCTCTCTAGAATTTTCCAAAATCCATGGCCACATGTTTACAATTTCATGTCAAAAAATGGCTAAAATTCCAGTTGAAATTTTTTCAAAGTCCCTTAAAAATTTTCCAATTTTTGTCCCAATTCTTCCCATTCCCATTGAAACTTTTCAAATCCCTCTCAAAATTGTTGAAATTCTCTTGAAGCTTTTAAAATTCTCTCTAGAATTTTCAAAATCCATGTCCACATGTTTACAATTTCACGTCAAAAATTGGCTAAAATTCCAGTTGAAATTTTTTCAAAGTCCCTTCAAAATTTTCCAATTTTTGTCCCAATTCTTCCCATTCCCATTGAAACTTTTCAAATCCCTCTCAAATTGTTGAAATTCTGTTGAAGCTTTTAAAATTCTCTCTAGAATTTTCAAAATCCATGTCCACATGTTTACAATTTCACGTCAAAAAATGGCTAAAATTCCAGTTGAAATTTTTTCAAAAGTCCCTTAAAAATTTTCCAATTTTTGTCCCAATTCTTCCCATTCCCATTGAAACTTTTCAAATCCCTCTCAAAATTGTTGGAATTCTGTTGAAGCTTTTAAAATTCTCTCTAGAATTTTCAAAATCCATGTCCACATGTTTACAATTTCACGTAAAAAAAATGCTAAAATTCCAGTTGAAATTTTTTCAAAGTCCCTTAAAAATTTTCCAATTTTTGTCCCAATTCTTCCCATTCCCATTGAAACTTTTCAAATCCCTCTCAAAACTGTTGGAATTCTGTTGAAGCTTTTAAAATTCTCTCTAGAATTTTCAAAATCCATGTCCGCATGTTTACAATTTCACGTCAAAAAATTGCTAAAATTCCAGTTGAAATTTTTCAAAGTCCCTTAAAAATTTTCCAATTTTTGTCCCAATTCTTCCCATTCCCATTGAAACTTTTCAAATCCATCTCAAAATTGTTGAAATTCTGTTGAAGCTTTTAAAATTCTCTCTAGAATTTTCAAAATCCACTTCAACGTGTTACAATTTCACGTAAAAAAATGGCTAAAATTCCAGTTGAAATTTTTTCAAAGTCCCTTAAAAATTTTCCAATTTTTGTCCCAATTCTTCCCATTCCCATTGAAACTTTTCAAATCCCTCTCAAAATTGTTGAAATTCTGTTGAAGCTTTTAAAATTCTCTCTAGAATTTTCAAAATCCACTTCAACATGTTTACAATTTCACGTCAAAAAATTGCTAAAATTCCAGTTGAAATTTTTCAAAGTCCCTTAAAAATTTTCCAATTTTTGTCCCAATTCTTCCCATTCCCATTGAAACTTTTCAAATC
>NW_028116950.1:0-15684 GCF_964273445.1 Streptopelia decaocto | reverse complement strand
GGTGTTGGGGACACTCGGGGGGGGGGTTGGGGACACCTGTCCCCCCGTTGGTGACAGGAGAGTGACATCCCCGCCGAGCTGAACATCGACGAGCTGCTGGAGCTGGAGACGGACGAGGAACGAGCCCAAAAGCTGCGGGTGGGTATGGGGGGGTCCCCAAACCCCCCCATGTGTCCCCAACCCCCCCAAAGTGTCCCCAACCCCCCCAATGTCCCCACTCCCCCCCCATGTCCCCACAACCCCCCCCAAGTGTCCCCACCCCCATGTGTCCCCATCCCCCCTGAGTGTCCCCAACCCCCCCAATGTCCCCAACCCCCCCAATGTCCCCAACCCCCCCATGTGTGTCCCCAACCCCCCCAATGTCCCCAATCCCCCAAGTGTCCCCAACCCCCCATGTCCCCAACCCCCCCATGTCCCCACACCCCCCATGTGTGTCCCCAACCCCCCCAATGTCCCCAACCTCAATGTCCCCAACCCCCCCAATATCCCCAACCCCCCCAATGTCCCCAACACCCCCTTGTCCCCAACCCCCCCAATATCCCCAACCCCCCAATGTCCCCAACCCCCGCAATGTCCCCAACACCCCCTTGTCCTCACACCCCCCATGTGTGTCCCCAACCCCCCCAATGTCCCCAACCCCCCCATGTGTGTCCCCAACCCCCCCAATGTCCCCAACCCCCCCATGTCCCCAACTCCCCCATGTGTGTCCCCAACCCCCCCATGTCCCCACAACCCCCCCCAAGTGTCCCCACCCCCATGTGTCCCCATCCCCCCTGAGTGTCCCCAACCCCCATAATGTCCCCAACCCCCCCAATGTCCCCAACCCCCCAAGTGTCCCCACAACCCCCCCCAAGTGTCCCCACCCCCATGTGTCCCCAACCCCCCCAATGTCCCCAACCCCCCAAATGTCCCCACACCCCCCATGTGTGTCCCCAACCCCCCCAATGTTCCCAACCCCCCATGTGTGTCCCCAACCCCCCCAATGTCCCCAACCTCAATGTCCCCAACCCCCCCAATGTCCCCAACCCCCCCAATGTCCCCAACACCCCCTTGTCCTCACACCCCCCATGTGTGTCCCCAACCCCCCCAATGTCCCCAACCCCCCCGAGTGTCCCCAACCCCCCCATGTGTGTCCCCAACCCCCATAATGTCCCCAACCCCCCCGAGTGTCCCCAACCCCCCCATGTACCCAACCCCCCCGAGTGTCCCCAACCCCCCATGTCCCCAACCCCCCATGTGTGTCCCCAACCCCCCCATGTCCCCAACTCCCCCATGTGTGTCCCCAACCCCCCCATGTCCCCACAACCCCCCCAAGTGTCCCCACCCCCATGTGTCCCCATCCCCCCTGAGTGTCCCCAACCCCCATAATGTCCCCAACCCCCCCAAGTGTCCCCACACCCGCCATGTGTGTCCCCAACCCCCCCAATGTTCCCAACCCCCCCATGTGTGTCCCCAACCCCAATGTCCCCAACCCCCCAATGTCCCCACACCCCCCAAGTGTCCCCAACCCCCCCCAAGTGTCCCCAATCCCCCGAGTGTCCCCAACCCCCCCATGTCCCCAGCCCCCCCATGTCCTCACACCCCCCCATGTGTGTCCCCAACCCCAATGTCCCCAACCCCTCCAAATGTCCCCAACCCCCCTATGTGTGTCCCCAACCCCCCCCAAGTGTCCCCAACCCCCCCCAAGTGTCCCCAATCCCCCGAGTGTCCCCAACCCCCCCATGTCCCCAACCCCCCATGTCCCCACCCCCCCATGTGTGTCCCCCCCCATATCCCCACCCCCCCATGTCCCCCCTCCCCCCAAAGTGTCCCCAACCCCCCCATAATGTCCCCACAACCCACATGACACCCCCACTTACCTCCCCCCCCCCAAAAAAAAACCCCATCGCTCCAGGTCGAGTTGAAATCGTGCGCCGGTGACACGCAGGTGGGTCCCCCTAGAACAATTATATATACATATATTATATATATATATATAGATATATATATATAGACCCCCCCATATGTGTCCCCCCCCATCACCCCCCATCACCCCCCCTCAATCATATTCCCCCATCACCCCCCAATCACCCCCCCCGCTGTATATCATTTAACCCACACCATATACATATATATATATATATATATAAGGAACACTGTATATTAACGGGCAACACTATTATCCCCGTGGGGGGGGGACACAACCCAACCCCCCCCATTTCGTCCCAGCTCCGGCTGCTCCGACGCGGCTTTAAAAGGCAAAAATATTCAGTTCCGGTTATTTCACATCGGGGGCGGGGGGGGGGCCCTTTTCCCGCTTCCTTATCTCAATCACCAGCTTGGAGAAGGGGGGGGGGGGGTAATTAACCCTCTAATTAACCCTTTGCTCTAATGAACCCCCCCCCCCGTTAATTAAGCCGTCCCGCTAACGAGGTGTTTTACACACAGGGGTTTATCCGGGAGCTTCTGGTTCAACTCAAGGGGCTCCAGAAGCAACAAGTTCTGCAGCAGCCGCCCCCCCCGGGACCCCCAAATATGTGACACCCCCCCCCCTTTTGGACCCCCCCATCACATCCCCCCCCCCCCCAGCACCCGCTGTATATTATTTAACCCACACCATATATATATATATATATATATAAAGCACACTGTAAAACATGCGCCCCCCCCCCCCCCAATAAAATCTTGGACTGCGCCGCATGGGAAAAAATTTGGGACCCCTGACCCCCTCAATTAAAAAATTGGGACCTCCCAATTAAATAATTGGGACTGGCCAATTAAATAATTAGGAGCCCCCCCCCCAAATAAAATAGGGACCCACTTAAAAAATTGCGACCCCCCCAAATAAATCAGGAACCCCCCCCCAATTGGTTTCCACCCCCCCCGCAGCTGTTAATGGAACGGTCCAGATGTTGGAACATCTGGGCAGGAAGCGCTCCCACCGGCACCACGTGACTGAGCCACCCACGTGACCCCGTGCGCGCCGTTCCCACGGGGGGGGGGGATGGGGGTGTTAAACCCCGAATCGCTCCCAAAATCGTTGATTTTGGGGTAAAAAATCACCTTTTTGGCACAAAATTGGGGGGGAGGTGCTGGGAGGGGGGTGAACTGGGACCCCAAAACCTCTCAAGAGTCCCTGGATGCCTCAAAATCCCCCCAAATCCCTTCAATTCACCCCAAAACCTCTCAGATTCGCCCCAAACTTACCTCGAAATCCCCAAATTCACCCCAAAATCCAACGGAATCCCCCAAACTGACACCGAATTCCCCCAATTTCCAAAGTTGGAACCACAGGGATCCCCAAAATGGGTCTTGGCTCCTAATTTTCCCCATTTCACCCATTCTTCCCCATTTCACCTCATTTTCCATTTCCCCCCATTTCTCCCCATTTCCTCCCATTTCCCATTTCCCCCCATTTCCCATTTCTCTCATTTTCCCCATTTCCCCCCATTATTTCACTCAATTTCTCCCATTTCCCCCCATTTCCCTCCATTCTCCATTTGCCCCCATTACCCCCAATTCTTCCCCATTTCCCCCCATTTCTCCCCATTTCCCCCCATTATTTCTCCCATTTCACCCCATTTCTCTCATTCCTCCCCATTATTTCCTCCATTTTCTCCCCATTCCCCCCATTATTTCTCCCATTTCCCCCCATTTCTCCCATTATTTCTCCCCATTTTCTCCCCATTCCCCCCATTTCTCCCATTTCCCTCCATTTCTCCCATTCTCCCCATTATTTCCCCCATTTTCTCCCCATTCCCCCCCATTATTTCTCCCCATTTCACTCAATTTCTCCCATTTCCCCCCATTCTTCCCATTCTCCCCAATTCTTCCCCATTTCCCCCATTTCTCTCATTTCCCCCCATTTCCCATTTCCCCCCATTTCCCTTTTCTCTCATTCCTCCCCATTTTCCCCATTTCCCCCCATTATTTCTCCCCATTTCTCTCATTCCTCCCCATTTCTCCCCAATATTTCTCCCCATTTCCCCCCATTATTTCACTCAGTTTCTCCCATTTCCCCCATTTCACTCCATTCTCCATTTTCCATTTCTCCCCGTTTCTCCCCATTACCCCCAATTCTTCCCCATTTCTCCCCATTATTTCCCATTTTCTCCCCATTCCCCCCCATTATTTCTCCCCATTTCACCTCATTCCTCATTTCCCATTTCTCCCCATTCCCCCAATTCTTCCCCATTTCCCCCCATTTCCCATTTCTCCCCATTATTTCTCCCCATTTCCCCCCATTTCTCTCATTCCTCCCCATTCTTCCCCATTTCTCCCCATTATTTCCCCCCATTTTCTCCCCATTCCCCCATTATTTCTCCCATTTCCCTCCATTTCTCCCATTTCCCCCCATTTCTCCCCATTATTTCTCCCCATTCCCCCATTATTTCTCCCAATTTCTCCCATTTCCCTCCATTTCTCCCCATTCCCCCCATTATTTCTCCACATTTCCCCCATTATTTCTTCCCATTCCCCCCAATTTCTCCCATTTCCCCCCATTTCTCCTCATTCTTCCCCATTCCCGCCAATTCTTCCCCATTTCTCTCATTCCTCCCCATTCTTCCCCATTTCCCCCCATTATTTCTCCCCATTTCTCCCATTTCCCTCCATTTCTCCCATTTCCCCCCATTTCTCCCCATTCCCCCCATTATTTCTCCCCATTCCCCCCATTATTTCTCCCCATTTCTCCCCACTCCCCCCAATTCTTCCCCATTTCTCTCATTCCTCCCCATTCTTCCCCCTTTGTCCCCGTTATTTCTCCCCATTCCGCCCCATTTCGCCAGAATTGCCTCAGGGTCAAAATGGCGCCAGAATCACCTCAGGGTTCAAAATGGCGCCAGAATCACCTCAGGGCTCAAAATGGCGCCAGAATCACCTCAGGGTTCAAAATGGCGCCAGAATCACCTCAGGGCTCAAAATGGCGCCAGAATCACCTCAGGGCAAAATGGCGCCAGAATCACCTCAGGGCTCAAAATGGCGCCAGAATCACCTCAGGGGCAAAATGGCGCCAGAATCACCTCAGGGGTCAAAATGGCGCCAGAATCACCTCAGGGGTCAAAATGGCGCCAGAATCACCTCAAGGTTCAAAATGGCGCCAGAATCACCTCAGGGGTCAAAATGGCGCCAGAATCACCTCAGGGGTCAAAATGGCGCCAGGATCACCTCAGGGTCAAAATGGTGACTGAATCACCTCAGGGTCAAAATGGCGCCTGAATCACCTCAGGGACAAAATGGCAGCTCCAGGGGCACCAATTCTGGGAGTTTCATCCTTGATTTCATGATATAATAGAAGAAAAGGTACAAAAAGTGACTAATGTGGGAATTATCGATAAACAGAGCGACCCCCAAACTGCCTCAAAATGGCGGCGCCAGAATCACCTCAGGGTACAAATGGCGCCTGAATCACCTCAGGACTCAAAATGGCGCCTGAATCACCTCAGGGTCAAGATGGCGCCTGAATCACCTCAGGGTCAAAATGGCGCCAGAATCACCTCATGGGTCAAAATGGCGCCAAAATCACCTCAGGGTCAAAATGGCGCCTGAATCACCTCAGGGTTCAAAATGGCGCCAGAATCACCTCAAGGTTCAAAATGGCACCAGAATCACCTCAGGGTTCAAAATGGCGCCAGAATCACCTCAGGGTCAAAATGGCGCCTGAATCACCTCAGGGTTCAAAATGGCGCCAGAATCACCTCAAGGTTCAAAATGGCACCAGAATCACCTCAGGGTTCAAAATGGCGCCAGAATCACCTCAGGGTCAAAATGGTGCCAAAATCACCTCAGGGTTCAAAATGGCGCCAGAATCACCTCAGGGTCAAAATGGCGGCTCCAAGGGCACCAAATTGGGGAGTTTCAGCCTTGATTTCATGATATAATGGAAGAAAAGGTCCAAAAAGTGACTAATGTGGGAATTATTGATAAACAGAGCGACCCCCAAACTGCCTCAAAATGGCGCCAGAATCACCTCAGGGTCAAAATGGCGCCTGAAGCACCTCAGGGGTCAAAATGGCGCCAGAATCACCTCAGGGTCATTATTTAATGCACCCAGATGGGTCCCATTCACAAAATGGGGGGGGGGAGTTAATTAACACCAATTAGAGCCATTTCCACGCTTTATTGCAAAAAAAGTGTCACGGCGGGTGACACAAAAAAGCCAAAAATCAGGAGGAAAAACCAAAACCGATAAAAATAAACCCACTCGTTTTCACACAGCAAAATAAAACCACCCGAAACGCAACAAAATCCCTCACAAAACGGGTTAAATAGGAGAAATTAGTGGGGTTTTCTTCTTAAAAAGAGTCACCTGGACGGCCCCGTCTCACCCGTGGGCCCAAAGTCTTTATTTTGGGGTGAAAAAAGGTCTTTTTGGGGGTTGTGGTGACGTCATCAGAAGGAAATTTGGGGGAGAATAAATAGTTTCAGTTCAAAATCCCAGCGGGATGAGCTCGAGGTGAAGGTGTTAATTAAATTAAGGCGATTTTGGGGTTTTTTGAGCCCCCACGGAGGGTTTTTGTTGTTGTTTTTCCCTGAAATTGAGGGAAAAATGTGTAAAATAGGGAAAAATTGGGGGGAAAATGGAGTTTTTGGGGCTGGTAGCAACGGTTTGGCCTCAGTTGGTGGGAGGGTGGGGAGATTTGGCGGGAAAAGAGGGGTTTCCCACCAAAAAACAGCGGGATGAGGGAAAAAAATGTCGGGATGAGGGAAAAATGAGTTTGGATGAGGAGAAAACAGTCGGGATGAGGCAAAAAAATGTCGGGATGAGGTGAAATATATTGGGATGAGGCAAAAAGTCGTTGGGATGAGGTGAAAAGTCGTTGGGATGAGGCGAAAAGTCGTTGGGATGAGGCAAAAAGTGTCAGGATGAGGCAAAAAACAGTCGGGATGAGGTGAAATATATTGGGATAAGGCGAAATATAACGGGATGAGGCAAAAATGTCTTGGGATGAAGCAAAAAAGTGTCAGGATGAGGCAAAACAATGTCAGGATGAGGCAAAAAAGTGTCGGGATGAGGAGAAAATACATTGGGATGAGGCAAAAAAGTGTTGAGATGAGGCGAAAATACATCGGGATGAGGTGAAAAAATCATCAGGATGAGGAGAAAATGTCTTGGAATGAGGTGAAAACTGTCGGGATGAGGCAAAAAACACGTCAGGATGAGGTGAAATATACTGAGATGAGGCAAAAAGTGTTGGGATGAGGCAAATAAGTGTCAAGATGAGGCCAAAAAGGTGTCAGGATGAGGCCAAAAAGTGTCAAGATGAGGAGAAAGTGTCAAGATGAGGAGAAAAAGTGTCAAGATGAGGAGAAAAAGTGTCGGGATGAGGCAAAAATGTCTTGGGATGAGGTGAAATATATTAGGATGAGGCAAAAAGTCGTCGGGATGACGCAAAAAGTCGTTGGGATGAGGCAAAAAAGTGTCGAGATGAGGAGAAAAAGTGTCGGGATGAGGAGAAAATACATCGGGATGAGGCAAAAAAGTCTCGGGATGAGGCAAAAAAGTCTCGGGATGAGGTGAAATATATTAGGATGAGGCAAAAAGTCATTGGGATGAGGTAAAAAAGTCTCGGGATGAGGCCAAAATCTGTTGGGATGAGGTGAAATATATTGGGATGGGGCAAAAAAATGTCGGGATGAGGCAAAAAAGTGTCGGGATGAGGAGAAAAAGTCTTAGGATGAGGTGGAATATATCGGGATGAGGCCAAAAAATAGTTGGGATGAGGCAAAAAGTTGTCGGGATGAGGTGAAATATATTGGGATGAGGCAAAAAAGTGTCGGGATGAGGAGAAAACTGTTGGGATGAGGCAAAAAACAGTCGGGATGAGGCAAAAAACCGTCAGGATGAGGCAAAAAATGTCTTGGGATGAGGTGAAAACTGTCGGGATGAAGCAAATAAGTGTCGGGATGAAGCAAAAAACGTCGGGATGAGGCCAAAATCTGTTGGGATGAGGTGAAATATATTGGGATGGGGCAAAAAAATGTCGGGATGAGGCAAAATTATGTCGGGATGAGGCAAAATTATGTCGGGATGAGGCCAAAAAGTGTCGGGATGAGGCCAAAAAGTGTCGGGATGAGGCCAAAAATTCCATCAGAATGAGGCAAAAAACCGTTGGGATGAGGCAAAAATGTCTTGGGATGAGGTGAAAAATGTCGGGATGAGGCCAAAAAGTGTCAAGATGAGGCCAAAAAGGTGTCAGGATGAGGCCAAACCCACCGTGCCATGGCCAACATGGCGCCGGTTACTCCGTCTTCCTCCCCAGGCGCTGGAAGACGCTGACGGTGCCGGCGTCGTCCATGCGGGCGCCGGGGCCATCGCTGGTGCTCGTCACCTTCGCGCTCCCCCAGGTCCGTTTAATGGTCACCCGAAATTCGGGGGGGGGTTTATCCTTCGTGCTGGTGACGTCGTCGTCCCGCGGTTGCGATTTTGGCGCCGCCGCCGGGGGCGATTTTGGCGCGAGGTGGCGGGTTTTGGTAGCGAAGGGGGCGGTTTTGGCTTGGGAACTGGTGGCTTTGGCCTTGACGGGCCCTCCCGGTTCGGCGCTGGGTGTTTGGGGGCGTTTCGGGGGTTTCTTTAAGACGCCGGCGTATTGGAGGACGGAACAGTCGTCGTCGCTGTCGGCGGGTTCGGCGGCGTCGGGCGGTAACGTGGCGCCAAGTCGGCTGAACACCCCGGTGGGCTGGGGACAGATAGAGAGAAACCGCCATGATCCTCCAAAAAGCTCCTGGATCCCCCCAAAAATCCTCCTGGACACCCCAAAAACCTCCTGGAGGACCCAAAATCCTCCTGGAGGACCCAAAGAACCTTCTGGAGGACCAAAAGAACCTCTTGGGGGCACCAAAAACATCCAGGAGGCACCAAAAAACATGCTGGAGGACCCAAAAAACCTCTTGGGGGCACCAAAAAACATCCAGGACGCACCAAAACACATCCTGGAGGACCCAAAAAACCTTCTGGAGGACCCAAAAAACCTCTTGGGGGCACCAAAAAACCTCCTGGATGCACCAAAAAACATCCTGGAGGACCCAAAGAACCTCTTGGGGGCATCAAAAAACATCCAGGAGGCACCAAAAAACATCCTGGAGGACCCAAAAAGCTCCTGGAGGACTCAAAAAACATCCTGGAGGACCCAAAGAACCTCTTGGGGGCATCAAAAAACATCCAGGAGGCACCAAAACACATCCTGGAGGACCCAAAAAACCTCCTGGAGGCACCAAAAAACATCCTGGAGGACCCAAAAAACCTTCTGGAGGACCCAAAAAACATCCTGGAGGCCCCAAAAAAGCTCCTGGAGGCCCCAAAAAAGCTCCTGGAGGCACCAAAAAAGCTCCTGGAGGACCCAAAGAACCTCCATGCTCCATTTTTGTGGTTATTTGAAGGGTTTTTGGTGCCTCACCTTCGCTCCCGTCGTGGTGTCGGCTTTGGCCTCGGCGCCCAGCCGCTCAAACACCGACGTCCTCTGCAAACCTGTTTTAATTAACCAAATTAATCATATTTTGAGGAGAAATCTCCTCAAGAAATGAAAAATTACATATCCACGCCACATCCCCCCCGTCCTCCCCCTCAAAAAGGCGTTTGGTGATAAAATATCATCGCAAAACCATCAATTTTTAGGCGGGGGGTGAAAACGCACGTTGCGGTTCGTTAAGTTGAGGGTTTGGAAGGTTAATTAATGAACGATTTAGACCTTTGGCCGCTTGTTGCTCGAGGATCTTCTTGGTGCGCGGCGTCGTGCCCTTGGGCATGTTAATGATGTATTTTCCCTCCATTTCTGCCGTCACCCGCCGGCGCTTCACCGGAACCGCCGAATATCCATCCGACGAGTCGCATAAACCTGCAAAAACGACCAAAAAATGACCAAAAATGACCAAAAAAGCTCTTTTTTGGACTAAATTCACCCTCCGCGCAGCCTGTTCCTGTTGTTTGGTGCAGAATTTTGACTAAAAATGTGGCTTTTTTTGTGACTTAAAGCGGTTTTTCTGTCATCAATTCACCCCCCCGGGTGCATTTGGGTGTAAATTCTGAGGTAAAATGTTGTTCAGTTTGGTCAAAAAGGTAAAAGTTGGTGTTTAAGTCACTCCCAGGTGGTGTTTAAGGGGGAATAAATAGGAATAAAGTGGCTTTTTAGTAATAAAAAGGATAAAAAGTGATTGGGGGAGGGGTTTAGGGGGAATATAAATTAAAAAACTGACTGGAAGGGGGAGGGTTTAATGAGAAATAAAAAGATAAAAGCAATTTTGGGGGAGAAATATGGAAAAATGAGCTGGGATGGGGGGTTTAATGGGATATGAGAGTCACATAAACGTGTAAAAATGACCAAAAATTGACCAAAAAAGCTCTTTTTTCAGACTAAATTCACCCTCCACGTGGCCTGTTCCTGTTGTTTGGTGCAGAATTGTGACTAAAAATGTGGCTTTTTTTGTGATTTAAAGTGTCTTTTCTGTCATCAATTCACCCCCCCGGGTGTGTTTGGGTGTAAATTCTGAGGTAAAATGTTGTTTAATTTGCGCAAAAAGGTAAAAGTTGGTGTTTAAGTCACTCCCGGGGGGTGTTCAAGGGGGAATAAATAGGAATAAAATGGCTCTTTAGTCATAAAAAGGATAAAAAGTGATTGGGGGAGGGGTTTAGGTGGAATATAAATGAAAAACCAACTGGAAGGGGGACGGTTTAATGAGAAATAAAAAGATAAAAGCAATTTTTTGGGAGAAATATGGAAAAATGAGCTGGGATAAGGGGTTAATGGGATATAAGAGTCGCATAAACCTGTAAAAATGACCAAAAATGACCAAAAAAGCTCTTTTTTGGACTAAATTCACACTCCACGTGGCCTGTTCCTGTTGTTTGGTGCAGAATTGTGACTAAAAATGTGGCTTTTTTTGTGATTTAAAGCGGTTTTTCTGTCATCAATTCACCCCCCGGGTGCGTTTGGGTGTGAATTCTGAGGTAAAATGTTGTGTCATTTGTTTAAAAAGTAAAAGGAAATAAAATAGAATAAAACAACTTTTTGGTCATAAAATGGGAAAAAATGAGTGGAGGGCGCGATCTAATGTGAAATAAAAGGGAAAACAACCAACTTTTTAGTCATAGAAAGGGATAAAATGAGCTGGATGGGGAGTTTAATGGCAAATTAAAAGGGGACAAATGACCAGAAAAGGTATTTAATGGGAAATTAAACAAAAAAAACAACTTTTTGGTCATAAAATGGGAAAAAATGAGTGGAGGACACGATTTAATGTGAAATAAAACGGAAAAAACCAACTTTTTAGTCATAAAAAGGGAAAAAATTAGCTGGATGTGGAGTTTAACAGTGAATTAAAAGGTGACAAATGACCAGAAAAGGTATGTAATGGGAAATTAAACAAAAAACCACAACTTTTTGGTCATAAAATGGGAAAAAATGAGCAGAGGGCGTGATTTAATGTGAAATAAAATGGAAAACAACCGACTTTTTAGTCATAAAAATGGAAAAAATTAGCTGAATGAGGAGTTTAATGGCAAATTAAAAGGGGAAAATGACTAAGAGGGGTATTTATTGGGAAATAAAATGGAATAAAACAACTTTTTGGTCATAAAATGGGAAAAAATGATATAAGGGAGGGATTTAATGTGAAATAAAAGGGAAAACAACCAACTTTTTAGTCATAAAAAGGGAAAAAATTAGCTGGATGTGGAGTTTAACGGCGAATTAAAAGGTGACAAATGACTAGAAAAGGTATTTAATGGGAAATAAAATGGAATAAACCAACTTTTTGGTCATAAAATGGGAAAAAATAAGTGGAGGGCGGGATTTAATGGGAAATAAAAGGGAAACCAACCAACTTTTTAGTCATAAAAAGGGACAAAATGACCAGAGCGGGTGACTCAATGTGAAATAAAATGGAAGCCAACCCAATTTTGGCGCCAAAACGGGACAAAATGACCCAGGATGGGGTGTTTAAGGTGAAATTAAAAGGTTAAAAGCTTTATTTTTTGGGGGATGTGTCTCATTACCAGCTCTGGCGAGTTTGTTGGAGACGGTGATGGAGATTTTGGAGGCGCGGGGCTGGTTTTGGGGGGCAGGCGGCGACTCGCGCTTCAGGCTGTTGGCGATCATGCGGCTGGCGGCTGCGGAACGGCGGGAAAACGCTGTGTTAAGCTAATTAACGCGCCTCGTTAATCAAACGAGGGGGGGTGGAGCACACACGCACCCCCGCGCGCTCACCGCTGGTGGCGTTGCGGCGAACGTCCGGTTGAACCGTCGGCGAGACGGGGGTGAGGGATTCCGTGGCCGCTTTGCACATCTCCTGAGGGGAAAAAATGGCCAAAATTGGGGTTTTGTGCCAATTCATTGTGGTGATTTTGGTGCCATTTTGACCTTTGAGGTGATTCTGGCGCTATTTTGACCCCTGAGGTGATTCTGGCACCATTTTGACCCCTAAGGTGATTCTGGCGCTGCCATTTTGAGGCAGTTTGGGGGTCGCTCTGTTCATCGATAATTCCCACATTAGTCACTTTTTGTACATTTTCTTCCATTATATCATGAAATAGAGACTAAAACTCCCCAAATCGGTGCCCCTGGAGCCGCCATTTTGAGCCCTGAGGTGATTCAGGTGCCATTTTGAGCCCTGAGGTGATTCTGGCGCCATTTTGACCCTGAGGTGATTCTGGCGCCGCCATTTTGAGGCAGTTTGGGGGTCGCTCTGTTTATTGATAATTCCCACATTAGTCACTTTTTGTACATTTTCTTCCACTATATCATGAAATCGAGACTAAAACTCCCCAAATCGGTGCCCCTGGAGCCGCCATCTTGAGCCCTGAGGTGATTTTGGCGCCATTTTGACCCCTGAGGTGATTCTGGCGCCATTTTGAGCCCTGAGGCGATTCTGGTGCCGCCATTTTGAGGCAGTTTGGGGGTCGCTCTGTTTACCGATAATCCCCACATTAGTCACTTTTTGTACATTTTCTTCCATTATATCATGAAATCGAGTCTAAAACTCCCCAAGTTGGTGCCCCTGGAACCACCATTTTGAGCCCTGAGGTGACTCTGGCGCCATTTTGACCCCTGAGGTGATTCTGGCGCCGCCATTTTGAGGCAGTTTGGGGGTCGCTCTGTTTATTGATAATTCCCACATTAGTCACTTTTTGTACATTTTCTTCCACTATATCATGAAATCGAGACTAAAACTCCCCAAATCGGTGCCCCTGGAGCCGACATTTTGAGCCCTGAGGTGATTCAGGTGCCATTTTGAGCCCTGTGGTGATTTTGGTGCCATTTTGACCCCTGAGGTGATTTGGCGCCATTTTGAGTCCTGAGGCGATTCTGGCGCCACCATTTTGAGGCAGTTTGGGGGTCGCTCTGTTCATCGATAATTCCCACATTAGTCACTTTTTGTACATTTTCTTCCATTATATCATGAAATAGAGACTAAAACTCCCCAAATCGGTGCCCCTGGAGCCGCCATTTTGAATCCTGAGGTGATTCTGGCGCTATTTTGACCCCTGAGGTGATTCTGGCGCCATTTTGACCCTGAGGTGATTCTGGCGCCATTTTGACCCCTGAGGTCCTCTAATTAACTTCTTGCTAATTAACCCTTTCCCGCACCTGCCGGTAGACGACCTTGGCGTGTTTGAGGATGGCGATGATGTCGCCCACCACCGTGATGCCCAATTCGTTCATAATTTCCTTGTTTAAATCCAACAACATGGTCTTCTGAATCCTGAGAAGAAAGAAAACACCCGGATTAATGAGCTATTCCCCTAATTAATCCTAATTAACCCCCCTGCGATTAATTAAAACCCCGAGAGACGCGTAGTGATGTCCCCGACTCCGCCAGTGCCGCCCTCATAAAAAGAGCCATAAATATATAAATAAGAGACAAAAACGCGGCTTTTTGATGATAAAATGGTAAAAAATGAGCGTGGGGAGGGATTTAATGTGAAATAAAAGAAAAATGAGCAACTTTTTAGTCATAAAAAGGGCGAAAATGAGGTAAAAACCTGTTGTCCACGAACATGACGGCGTAGTTGACGGCGGGACCCGGCGGGATCCCGGCTTCCTTGAAAAACTGGATCCACTCGGACGTGGCTGGAAAATGGGGAGAAAAAGGGGGAAAATGGGAAATAAAGGAAAGGGGGGGGGGGTGTTGGGTCATTGTGGGGGGAATGGGGGGAAAATGGGATAAAATTTGGGGGGTCTTGGGGGGGATTTGAAGAATTTGGGGGGGATATGGGGGGGAGATTTGGAGGGTTTTGGGGGGATTTGAAGGGAATTTGGGGGGGAGATGAGATGGGGGGATGTGGGGGGGGGATGTGAGGGGGGGATGTGGGGGAGGGGGATTTGGGGGTTTTGTGAGGGATTTGAAGGGAATTTGGGGGGTTGGGGGGGGATGTGGGGGATTTGAAGGGAATTTGGGGGGAGATGGGGGGAGATTTGGGGGTATTTGGGGGGATATGGGGGGAGATATGGGGGGGAGATATGGGGGGGAGATATGGGGGATTTGAAGGGAATTTGGGGGTTTGGGGGGGATTTGGGGGGAAGATTTGGGGGATTTGAAGGGAATTTGGGGGGTTTGGGGGGATGTGGGGGATTTGAAGGGAATTTGGGGGGAGATGGGGGGAATTTGGGGGGGAGATTTGGGGGATTTGAAGGGAATTTGGGGGGTTTGGGTGGGATTTGGGGGGAAGATTTGGGGGATTTGAAGGGAATTTGGGGGGGATATGGGGGGAGATTTGGGGGATTTGAAGGGAATTGGGGGACTTGGGGGGGATTTGGGCGAAGATTTGGGGGATTTGAAGGGAATTTGGGGGGGATATGGGGGGAGATTTGGGGATTTGAAGGGAATTTGGGGGGTTTGGGCGGGATTTGGGGGGAAGATTTGGGGGATTTGAAGGGAATTTGGGGGGTTTGGGGGGAAGATTTGGGGGATTTGAAGGGAATTTGGGGGGTTTGGGGGGGATTTGGGGGATTTGAAGGGAATTTGAGGGGTTTGGGTGGGATTTGGGGGGAAGATTTGGGGGATTTGAAGGGAATTTGGGGGACTTGGGGGGATTTGGGGGGAAGATTTGGGGGATTTGAAGGGAATTTGGGGGACTTGGGGGGATTTGGGGGGAAGATTTGGGGATTTGAAGGGAATTTGGGGGGTTTGGGGGGAAGATTTGGGGGATTTGAAGGGAATTTGGGGGACTTGGGGGGGATTTGGGGGAAGATTTGGAGGATTTGAAGGGAATTTGGGGGGTTTGGGGGGGATTTGGGGGATTTGAAGGGAATTTGGGGGACTTGGGGGGATTTGTGGGGAAGATTTGGGGGATTTGAAGGGAATTTGGGGGGTTGGGGGGAAGATTTGGGGGACTTGAAGGGAATTTGGGGGGTTGGGGGGGATTTGGGGGAAGATTTGGGGGATTTGAAGGGAATTTGGGGGGGTTGGGGGGAAGATTTGGGGGATTTGAAGGGAATTTGGGGGACTTGGGGGGATTTGTGGGGAAGATTTGGGGGATTTGAAGGGAATTTGGGGGACTTGGGGGGATTTGTGGGGAAGATTTGGGGGATTTGAAGGGAATTTGGGGAGTTTGGGGGAGATTTGGGGGAAGATTTGGGGGATTTGAAGGGAATTTGGGGGGATATGGGGGGAGATTTGGGGGATTTGAAGGGAATTGGGGGACTTGGGGGGGATTTGGGGGGAAGATTTGGGGGATTTGAAGGGAATTGGGGGACTTGGGGGGGATTTGGG
>NW_028116951.1:0-57279 GCF_964273445.1 Streptopelia decaocto | reverse complement strand
AAAGTCCCTTAAAAATTTTCCAATTTTTGTCCCAATTCTTCCCATTCCCATTGAAACTTTTCAAATCCCTCTCAAAATTGTTGAAATTCTGTTGAAGCTTTTAAAATTCTCTCTAGAATTTTCAAAATCCATGTCCACATGTTTACAATTTCACGTCAAAAAATGGCTAAAATTCCAGTGGAAATTTTTTCAAAGTCCCTTCAAAATTTTCCAATTTTTGTCCCAATTCTTCCCATTCCCATTGAAACTTTTCAAATCCCTCTCAAAATTGTTGAAATTCTCTTGAAGCTTTTAAAATTCTCTCTAGAATTTTCAAAATCCATGTCCACATGTTTACAATTTCATGTAAAAATTTGCTAAAATTCCAGTTGAAATTTTTTCAAAGTCCCTTAAAAATTTTCCAATTTTTGTCCCAATTCTTCCCATTCCCATTGAAACTTTTCAAATCCCTCTCAAAAGTGTTGAAATTCTCTTGAAGCTTTTAAAATTCTCTCTAGAATTTTCAAAATCCATGTCCACATGTTTACAATTTCACGTCAAAAAATGGCTAAAATTCCAGTGGAAATTTTTTCAAAGTCCCTTCAAAGTTTTCCAATTTTTGTCCCAATTCTTCCCATTCCCATTGAAACTTTTCAAATCCCTCTCAAAATTGTTGAAATTCTCTTGAAGCTTTTAAAATTCTCTCTAGAATTTTCAAAATCCATGTCCACATGTTTACAATTTCAAGTCAAAAAATGGCTAAAATTCCAGTTGAAATTTTTTCAAAGTCCCTTCAAAATTTTCCAATTTTTGTCCCAATTCTTCCCATTCCCATTGAAACTTTTCAAATCCCTCTCCAAATTGTTGAAATTCTCTTGAAGCTTTTAAAATTCTCTCTAGAATTTTCAAAATCCATGTCCACAGGTTTACAATTTCACGTAAAAAAATGGCTAAAATTCCAGTTGAAATTTTTTCAAAGTCCCTTAAAAATTTTCCAATTTTTGTCCCAATTCTTCCCATTCCCATTGAAACTTTTCAAATCCCTTTCAAAATTGATGAAATTCTCTTGAAGCTTTTAAAATTCTCTCTAGAATTTTCAAAATCCATGTCCACATGTTTACAATTTCACGTCAAAAAATGGCTAAAATTCCAGTTGAAATTTTTTCAAAGTCCCTTAAAAATTTTCCAATTTTTGTCCCAATTCTTCCCATTCCCATTGAAACTTTTCAAATCCCTCTCAAAATTGTTGAAATTCTCTTGAAGCTTTTAAAATTCTCTCTAGAATTTTCAAAATCCATGTCCACATGTTTACAATTTCACGTCAAAAAATGGCTAAAATTCCAGTTGAAATTTTTTCAAAGTCCCTGAAAAATTTTCCAATTTTTGTCCCAATTCTTCCCATTCCCATTGAAACTTTTCAAATCCCTCTCAAAAGTGTTGAAATTCTCTTGAAGCTTTTAAAATTCTCTCCAGAATTTTCAAAATCCATGTCCACATGTTTACAATTTCACATAAAAAAATGGCTAAAATTCCAGTTGAAATTTTTCAAAGTCCCTTAAAAATTTTCCAATTTTTGTCCCAATTCTTCCCATTCCCATTGAAACTTTTCAAATCCCTCTCCAAATTGTTGAAATTCTCTTGAAGCTTTTAAAATTCTCTCTAGAATTTTCAAAATCCATGTCCACAGGTTTACAATTTCACGTCAAAAAATGGCTAAAATTCCAGTTGAAATGTTTTCAAAGTCCCTTAAAAATTTTCCAATTTTTGTCCCAATTCTTCCCATTCCCATTGAAACTTTTCAAATCCCTCTCAAAAGTGTTGAAATTCTCTTGAAGCTTTTAAAATTCTCTCCAGAATTTTCAAAATCCATGTCCACATGTTTACAATTTCACGTCAAAAAATGGCTAAAATTCCAGCTGAAATTTTTTCAAAGTCCCTTAAAAATTTTCCAATTTTTGTCCCAATTCTTCCCATTCCCATTGAAACTTTTCAAATCCCTCTCAAAATGGTTGAAATTCTCTTGAAGCTTTTAAAATTCTCTCTAGAATTTTCAAAATCCATGTCCACATGTTTACAATTTCACGTCAAAAAATGGCTAAAATTCCAGTTGAAATTTTTTCAAAGTCCCTTAAAAATTTTCCAATTTTTGTCCCAATTCTTCCCATTCCCATTGAAACTTTTCAAATCCCTCTCAACATTGTTGAAATTCTCTTGAAGCTTTTAAAATTCTCTCCAGAATTTTCAAAATCCATGTCCACATGTTTACAATTTCACGTCAAAAAATGGCTAAAATTCCAGTGGAAATTTTTTCAAAGTCCCTTAAAAATTTTCCAATTTTTGTCCCAATTCTTCCCATTCCCATTGAAACTTTTCAAATCCCTCTCAAAAGTGTTGAAATTCTCTTGAAGCTTTTAAAATTCTCTCCAGAATTTTCAAAATCCATGTCCACATGTTTACAATTTCACGTCAAAAAATGGCTAAAATTCCAGTGGAAATTTTTTCAAAGGCCCTTCAAAATTTTCCAATTTTTGTCCCAATTCTTCCCATTCCCATTGAAACTTTTCAAATCCCTCTCAAAATTGTTGAAATTCTCTTGAAGCTTTTAAAATTCTCTCTAGAATTTTCAAAATCCATGTCCACATGTTTACAATTTCACGTCAAAAAATGGCTAAAATTCCAGTTGAAATTTTTTCAAAGTCCCTTAAAAATTTTCCAATTTTTGTCCCAATTCTTCCCATTCCCATTGAAACTTTTCAAATCCCTCTCAAAATTGTTGAAATTCTCTTGAAGCTTTTAAAATTCTCTCCAGAATTTTCAAAATCCATGTCCACATGTTTACAATTTCACGTCAAAAAATGGCTAAAATTCCAGTTGAAATTTTTTCAAAGTCCCTTCAAAATTTTCCAATTTTTGTCCCAATTCTTCCCATTCCCATTGAAACTTTTCAAATCCCTCTCAAAAGTGTTGAAATTCTCTTGAAGCTTTTAAAATTCTCTCTAGAATTTTCAAAATCCATGTCCACATGTTTACAATTTCAAGTCAAAAAATGGCTAAAATTCCAGTTGAAATTTTTTCAAAGTCCCTTAAAAATTTTCCAATTTTTGTCCCAATTCTTCCCATTCCCATTGAAACTTTTCAAATCCCTCTCAAAATGGTTGAAATTCTCTTGAAGCTTTTAAAATTCTCTCTAGAATTTTCAAAATCCATGTCCACAGGTTTACAATTTCACGTAAAAAATGGCTAAAATTCCAGTTGAAATTTTTTCAAAGTCCCTTAAAAATTTTCCAATTTTTGTCCCAATTCTTCCCATTCCCATTTAAACTTTTCAAATCCCTTTCAAAATTGATGAAATTCTCTTGAAGCTTTTAAAATTCTCTCCAGAATTTTCAAAATCCATGTCCACATGTTTACAATTTCACGTCAAAAAATGGCTAAAATTCCAGTTGAAATTTTTTCAAAGTCCCTTAAAAATTTTCCAATTTTTGTCCCAATTCTTCCCATTCCCATTGAAACTTTTCAAATCCCTCTCAAAATGGTTGAAATTCTCTTGAAGCTTTTAAAATTCTCTCTAGAATTTTCAAAATCCATGTCCACAGGTTTACAATTTCACGTCAAAAAATGGCTAAAATTCCAGTGGAAATTTTTTCAAAGTCCCTTCAAAATTTTCCAATTTTTGTCCCAATTCTTCCCATTCCCATTGAAACTTTTCAAATCCCTCTCAAAATTGTTGAAATTCTGTTGAAGCTTTTAAAATTCTCTCTAGAATTTTCAAAATCCATGTCCACATGTTTACAATTTCACGTCAAAAAATGGCTAAAATTCCAGTTGAAATGTTTTCAAAGTCCCTTCAAAATTTTCCAATTTTTGTCCCAATTCTTCCCATTCCCATTGAAACTTTTCAAATCCCTCTCAAAATTGTTGAAATTCTCTTGAAGCTTTTAAAATTCTCTCTAGAATTTTCAAAATCCATGTCCACATGTTTACAATTTCACGTCAAAAAATGGCTAAAATTCCAGTTGAAATTTTTTCAAAGTCCCTTAAAAATTTTCCAATTTTTGTCCCAATTCTTCCCATTCCCATTGAAACTTTTCAAATCCCTCTCAAAATGGTTGAAATTCTCTTGAAGCTTTTAAAATTCTCTCTAGAATTTTCAAAATCCATGTCCACATGTTTACAATTTCACGTCAAAAAATGGCTAAAATTCCAGTGGAAATTTTTTCAAAGTCCCTTAAAAATTTTCCAATTTTTGTCCCAATTCTTCCCATTCCCATTGAAACTTTTCAAATCCCTCTCAAAAGTGTTGAAATTCTCTTGAAGCTTTTAAAATTCTCTCTAGAATTTTCAAAATCCATGTCCACATGTTTACAATTTCATGTAAAAATTTGCTAAAATTCCAGTTGAAATTTTTCAAAGTCCCTTCAAAATTTTCCAATTTTTGTCCCAATTCTTCCCATTCCCATTGAAACTTTTCAAATCCCTCTCAAAATTGTTGAAATTCTCTTGAAGCTTTTAAAATTCTCTCTAGAATTTTCAAAATCCATGTCCACATGTTTACAATTTCACATCAAAAATGTTAAAATTCCAGCTGAAATTTTTTCAAAGTCCCTTAAAAATTTTCCAATTTTTGTCCCAATTCTTCCCATTCCCATTGAAACTTTTCAAATCCCTCTCAAAATTGTTGAAATTCTCTTGAAGCTTTTAAAATTCTCTCTAGAATTTTCAAAATCCATGTCCACATGTTTACAATTTCACGTCAAAAAATGGCTAAAATTCCAGTTGAAATTTTTTCAAAGTCCCTTAAAAATTTTCCAATTTTTGTCCCAATTCTTCCCATTCCCATTGAAACTTTTCAAATCCCTCTCAACATTGTTGAAATTCTCTTGAAGCTTTTAAAATTCTCTCCAGAATTTTCAAAATCCATGTCCACATGTTTACAATTTCACGTCAAAAAATGGCTAAAATTCCAGTGGAAATTTTTTCAAAGTCCCTTAAAAATTTTCCAATTTTTGTCCCAATTCTTCCCATTCCCATTGAAACTTTTCAAATCCCTCTCAAAAGTGTTGAAATTCTCTTGAAGCTTTTAAAATTCTCTCTAGAATTTTCAAAATCCATGTCCACATGTTTACAATTTCACATAAAAAAATGGCTAAAATTCCAGTGGAAATTTTTCAAAGGCCCTTAAAAATTTTCCAATTTTTGTCCCAATTCTTCCCATTCCCATTGAAACTTTTCAAATCCCTCTCAAAATTGTTGAAATTCTCTTGAAGCTTTTAAAATTCTCTCCAGAATTTTCAAAATCCATGTCCACATGTTTACAATTTCACGTCAAAAAATGGCTAAAATTCCAGTTGAAATTTTTTCAAAGTCCCTTAAAAATTTTCCAAATTTTTGTCCCAATTCTTCCCATTCCCATTGAAACTTTTCAAATCCCTCTCAAAATTGTTGAAATTCTCTTGAAGCTTTTAAAATTCTCTCTAGAATTTTCAAAATCCATGTCCACATGTTTACAATTTCACGTCAAAAAATGGCTAAAATTCCAGTGGAAATTTTTTCAAAGTCCCTTCAAAATTTTCCAATTTTTGTCCCAATTCTTCCCATTCCCATTGAAACTTTTCAAATCCCTCTCAAAATGGTTGAAATTCTCTTGAAGCTTTTAAAATTCTCTCTAGAATTTTCAAAATCCATGTCCACAGGTTTACAATTTCACGTAAAAAAATGGCTAAAATTCCAGTTGAAATTTTTTCAAAGTCCCTTAAAAATTTTCCAATTTTTGTCCCAATTCTTCCCATTCCCATTGAAACTTTTCAAATCCCTTTCAAAATTGATGAAATTCTCTTGAAGCTTTTAAAATTCTCTCTAGAATTTTCAAAATCCATGTCCACATGTTTACAATTTCACGTCAAAAAATGGCTAAAATTCCAGTTGAAATTTTTTCAAAGTCCCTTAAAAATTTTCCAATTTTTGTCCCAATTCTTCCCATTCCCATTGAAACTTTTCAAATCCCTCTCAAAATTGTTGAAATTCTCTTGAAGCTTTTAAAATTCTCTCTAGAATTTTCAAAATCCATGTCCACAGGTTTACAATTTCACGTCAAAAAATGGCTAAAATTCCAGTGGAAATTTTTTCAAAGTCCCTTCAAAATTTTCCAATTTTTGTCCCAATTCTTCCCATTCCCATTGAAACTTTTCAAATCCCTCTCAAAATTGTTGAAATTCTGTTGAAGCTTTTAAAATTCTCTCTAGAATTTTCAAAATCCATGTCCACATGTTTACAATTTCACGTCAAAAAATGGCTAAAATTCCAGTTGAAATGTTTTCAAAGTCCTTAAAAATTTTCCAATTTTTGTCCCAATTCTTCCCATTCCCATTGAAACTTTTCAAATCCCTCTCAAAATTGTTGAAATTCTCTTGAAGCTTTTAAAATTCTCTCTAGAATTTTCAAAATCCATGTCCACATGTTTACAATTTCACGTCAAAAAATGGCTAAAATTCCAGTTGAAATTTTTTCAAAGTCCCTTAAAAATTTTCCAATTTTTGTCCCAATTCTTCCCATTCCCATTGAAACTTTTCAAATCCCTCTCAAAATTGTTGAAATTCTCTTGAAGCTTTTAAAATTCTCTCTAGAATTTTCAAAATCCATGTCCACATGTTTACAATTTCACGTCAAAAAATGGCTAAAATTCCAGTTGAAATTTTTTCAAAGTCCCTTAAAAATTTTCCAATTTTTGTCCCAATTCTTCCCATTCCCATTGAAACTTTTCAAATCCCTCTCAAAATTGTTGAAATTCTCTTGAAGCTTTTAAAATTCTCTCTAGAATTTTCAAAATCCATGTCCACATGTTTACAATTTCACGTCAAAAAATGGCTAAAATTCCAGTTGAAATTTTTTCAAACTCCCTTAAAAATTTTCCGATTTTTGTCCCAATTCTTCCCATTCCCATTGAAACTTTTCAAATCCCTCTCAAAATTGTTGAAATTCTCTTGAAGCTTTTAAAATTCTCTCCAGAATTTTCAAAATCCATGTCCACATGTTTACAATTTCACGTCAAAAATGTTAAAATTCCAGCTGAAATTTTTTCAAAGTCCCTTAAAAATTTTCCAATTTTTGTCCCAATTCTTCCCATTCCCATTGAAACTTTTCAAATCCCTTTCAAAATTGATGAAATTCTCTTGAAGCTTTTAAAATTCTCTCTAGAATTTTCAAAATCCATGTCCACATGTTTACAATTTCACATAAAAAAATGGCTAAAATTCCAGTTGAAATTTTTTCAAAGTCCCTTAAAAATTTTCCAATTTTTGTCCCAATTCTTCCCATTCCCATTGAAACTTTTCAAATCCCTCTCAAAATTGTTGAAATTCTCTTGAAGCTTTTAAAATTCTCTCGAGAATTTTCAAAATCCATGTCCACATGTTTACAATTTCACGTCAAAAAATGGCTAAAATTCCAGTTGAAATTTTTTCAAAGTCCCTTAAAAATTTTCCAATTTTTGTCCCAATTCTTCCCATTCCCATTGAAACTTTTCAAATCCCTCTCAAAATTGTTGAAATTCTCTTGAAGCTTTTAAAATTCTCTCCAGAATTTTCAAAATCCATGTCCACATGTTTACAATTTCACATAAAAAAATGGCTAAAATTCCAGTTGAAATTTTTTCAAAGTCCCTTAAAAATTTTCCAATTTTTGTCCCAATTCTTCCCATTCCCATTGAAACTTTTCAAATCCCTCTCAAAATTGTTGAAATTCTCTTGAAGCTTTTAAAATTCTCTCCAGAATTTTCAAAATCCATGTCCACATGTTTACAATTTCACATAAAAAAATGGCTAAAATTCCAGTTGAAATGTTTTCAAAGTCCCTTAAAAATTTTCCAATTTTTGTCCCAATTCTTCCCATTCCCATTGAAACTTTTCAAATCCCTCTCAAAAGTGTTGAAATTCTCTTGAAGCTTTTAAAATTCTCTCTAGAATTTTCAAAATCCATGTCCACATGTTTACAATTTCACGTCAAAAAATGGCTAAAATTCCAGTTGAAATTTTTTCAAAGTCCCTTAAAAATTTTCCAATTTTTGTCCCAATTCTTCCCATTCCCATTGAAACTTTTCAAATCCCTCTCAAAATGGTTGAAATTCTCTTGAAGCTTTTAAAATTCTCTCTAGAATTTTCAAAATCCATGTCCACATGTTTACAATTTCACGTCAAAAAATGGCTAAAATTCCAGTGGAAATTTTTTCGAAGTCCCTTAAAAATTTTCCAATTTTTGTCCCAATTCTTCCCATTCCCATTTAAACTTTTCAAATCCCTCTCAAAATTGTTGAAATTCTCTTGAAGCTTTTAAAATTCTCTCTAGAATTTTCAAAATCCATGTCCACATGTTTACAATTTCACATCAAAAAATGGCTAAAATTCCAGTGGAAATTTTTTCAAAGTCCCTTAAAAATGTTCCAATTTTTGTCCCAATTCTTCCCATTCCCATTGAAACTTTTCAAATCCCTCTCAACATTGTTGAAATTCTCTTGAAGCTTTTAAAATTCTCTCTAGAATTTTCAAAATCCATGTCCACATGTTTACAATTTCACGTCAAAAAATGGCTAAAATTCCAGTTGAAATTTTTTCAAAGTCCCTTAAAAATTTTCCAATTTTTGTCCCAATTCTTCCCATTCCCATTGAAACTTTTCAAATCCCTCTCAAAATTGTTGAAATTCTCTTGAAGCTTTTAAAATTCTCTCTAGAATTTTCAAAATCCATGTCCACATGTTTACAATTTCACGTCAAAAAATGGCTAAAATTCCAGTTGAAATTTTTTCAAAGTCCCTTAAAAATTTTCCAATTTTTGTCCCAATTCTTCCCATTCCCATTGAAACTTTTCAAATCCCTCTCAAAATTGTTGAAATTCTCTTGAAGCTTTTAAAATTCTCTCTAGAATTTTCAAAATCCATGTCCACATGTTTACAATTTCACGTCAAAAAATGGCTAAAATTCCAGTTGAAATTTTTTCAAACTCCCTTAAAAATTTTCCGATTTTTGTCCCAATTCTTCCCATTCCCATTGAAACTTTTCAAATCCCTCTCAAAATTGTTGAAATTCTCTTGAAGCTTTTAAAATTCTCTCCAGAATTTTCAAAATCCATGTCCACATGTTTACAATTTCACGTCAAAAATGTTAAAATTCCAGCTGAAATTTTTTCAAAGTCCCTTAAAAATTTTCCAATTTTTGTCCCAATTCTTCCCATTCCCATTGAAACTTTTCAAATCCCTTTCAAAATTGATGAAATTCTCTTGAAGCTTTTAAAATTCTCTCTAGAATTTTCAAAATCCATGTCCACATGTTTACAATTTCACATAAAAAAATGGCTAAAATTCCAGTTGAAATTTTTTCAAAGTCCCTTAAAAATTTTCCAATTTTTGTCCCAATTCTTCCCATTCCCATTGAAACTTTTCAAATCCCTCTCAAAATTGTTGAAATTCTCTTGAAGCTTTTAAAATTCTCTCGAGAATTTTCAAAATCCATGTCCACATGTTTACAATTTCACATAAAAAAATGGCTAAAATTCCAGTTGAAATTTTTTCAAAGTCCCTTAAAAATTTTCCAATTTTTGTCCCAATTCTTCCCATTCCCATTGAAACTTTTCAAATCCCTCTCAAAATTGTTGAAATTCTCTTGAAGCTTTTAAAATTCTCTCCAGAATTTTCAAAATCCATGTCCACATGTTTACAATTTCACATAAAAAAATGGCTAAAATTCCAGTTGAAATTTTTTCAAAGTCCCTTAAAAATTTTCCAATTTTTGTCCCAATTCTTCCCATTCCCATTGAAACTTTTCAAATCCCTCTCAAAATTGTTGAAATTCTCTTGAAGCTTTTAAAATTCTCTCCAGAATTTTCAAAATCCATGTCCACATGTTTACAATTTCACATAAAAAAATGGCTAAAATTCCAGTTGAAATGTTTTCAAAGTCCCTTAAAAATTTTCCAATTTTTGTCCCAATTCTTCCCATTCCCATTGAAACTTTTCAAATCCCTCTCAAAAGTGTTGAAATTCTCTTGAAGCTTTTAAAATTCTCTCTAGAATTTTCAAAATCCATGTCCACATGTTTACAATTTCACGTCAAAAAATGGCTAAAATTCCAGTTGAAATTTTTTCAAAGTCCCTTAAAAATTTTCCAATTTTTGTCCCAATTCTTCCCATTCCCATTGAAACTTTTCAAATCCCTCTCAAAATGGTTGAAATTCTCTTGAAGCTTTTAAAATTCTCTCTAGAATTTTCAAAATCCATGTCCACATGTTTACAATTTCACGTCAAAAAATGGCTAAAATTCCAGTGGAAATTTTTTCGAAGTCCCTTAAAAATTTTCCAATTTTTGTCCCAATTCTTCCCATTCCCATTTAAACTTTTCAAATCCCTCTCAAAATTGTTGAAATTCTCTTGAAGCTTTTAAAATTCTCTCTAGAATTTTCAAAATCCATGTCCACATGTTTACAATTTCACATCAAAAAATGGCTAAAATTCCAGTGGAAATTTTTTCAAAGTCCCTTAAAAATGTTCCAATTTTTGTCCCAATTCTTCCCATTCCCATTGAAACTTTTCAAATCCCTCTCAACATTGTTGAAATTCTCTTGAAGCTTTTAAAATTCTCTCTAGAATTTTCAAAATCCATGTCCACATGTTTACAATTTCACGTCAAAAAATGGCTAAAATTCCAGTTGAAATTTTTTCAAAGTCCCTTAAAAATTTTCCAATTTTTGTCCCAATTCTTCCCATTCCCATTGAAACTTTTCAAATCCCTCTCAAAAGTGTTGAAATTCTCTTGAAGCTTTTAAAATTCTCTCTAGAATTTTCAAAATCCATGTCCACATGTTTACAATTTCACGTCAAAAAATGGCTAAAATTCCAGTTGAAATTTTTTCAAAGTCCCTTAAAAATTTTCCAATTTTTGTCCCAATTCTTCCCATTCCCATTGAAACTTTTCAAATCCCTCTCAACATTGTTGAAATTCTCTTGAAGCTTTTAAAATTCTCTCCAGAATTTTCAAAATCCATGTCCACATGTTTACAATTTCACATCAAAAATGTTAAAATTCCAGCTGAAATTTTTTCAAAGTCCCTTAAAAATTTTCCAATTTTTGTCCCAATTCTTCCCATTCCCATTGAAACTTTTCAAATCCCTTTCAAAATTGTTGAAATTCTCTTGAAGCTTTTAAAATTCTCTCCAGAATATTCAAAATCCATGTCCACATGTTTACAATTTCACATCAAAAAATGGCTAAAATTCCAGTTGAAATTGTTTCAAAGTCCCTTAAAAATTTTCCAATTTTTGTCCCAATTCTTCCCATTCCCATTGAAACTTTTCAAATCCCTCTCAAAATGGTTGAAATTCTCTTGAAGCTTTTAAAATTCTCTCTAGAATTTTCAAAATCCATGTCCACATGTTTACAATTTCACGTCAAAAAATGGCTAAAATTCCAGTTGAAATTTTTTCAAAGTCCCTTAAAAATTTTCCAATTTTTGTCCCAATTCTTCCCATTCCCATTGAAACTTTTCAAATCCCTCTCAAAATTGTTGAAATTCTCTTGAAGCTTTTAAAATTCTCTCTAGAATTTTCAAAATCCATGTCCACATGTTTACAATTTCACGTCAAAAAATGGCTAAAATTCCAGTTGAAATTTTTTCAAAGTCCCTTAAAAATTTTCCAATTTTTGTCCCAATTCTTCCCATTCCCATTGAAACTTTTCAAATCCCTCTCAAAATGGTTGAAATTCTCTTGAAGCTTTTAAAATTCTCTCTAGAATTTTCAAAATCCATGTCCACATGTTTACAATTTCATATAAAAAAATGGCTAAAATTCCAGTTGAAATTTTTTCAAAGTCCCTTAAAAATTTTCCAATTTTTGTCCCAATTCTTCCCATTCCCATTGAAACTTTTCAAATCCCTCTCCAAATTGTTGAAATTCTCTTGAAGCTTTTAAAATTCTCTCTAGAATTTTCAAAATCCATGTCCACATGTTTACAATTTCACGTCAAAAAATGGCTAAAATTCCAGTTGAAATTTTTTCAAAGTCCCTTAAAAATTTTCCAATTTTTGTCCCAATTCTTCCCATTCCCATTGAAACTTTTCAAATCCCTCTCAAAATTGTTGAAATTCTCTTGAAGCTTTTAAAATTCTCTCTAGAATTTTCAAAATCCATGTCCACATGTTTACAATTTCACATAAAAAAATGGCTAAAATTCCAGTTGAAATTTTTTCAAAGTCCCTTAAAAATTTTCCAATTTTTGTCCCAATTCTTCCCATTCCCATTGAAACTTTTCAAATCCCTCTCAAAATGGTTGAAATTCTCTTGAAGCTTTTAAAATTCTCTCTAGAATTTTCAAAATCCATGTCCACATGTTTACAATTTCATATAAAAAAATGGCTAAAATTCCAGTTGAAATTTTTTCAAAGTCCCTTAAAAATTTTCCAATTTTTGTCCCAATTCTTCCCATTCCCATTGAAACTTTTCAAATCCCTCTCAAAATGGTTGAAATTCTCTTGAAGCTTTTAAAATTCTCTCTAGAATTTTCAAAATCCATGTCCACATGTTTACAATTTCACGTAAAAAAATGGCTAAAATTCCAGTTGAAATTTTTTCAAAGTCCCTTAAAAATTTTCCAATTTTTGTCCCAATTCTTCCCATTCCCATTGAAACTTTTCAAATCCCTCTCAAAAGTGTTGAAATTCTCTTGAAGCTTTTAAAATTCTCTCTAGAATTTTCAAAATCCATGTCCACATGTTTACAATTTCATATAAAAAAATGGCTAAAATTCCAGTTGAAATTTTTTCAAAGTCCCTTAAAAATTTTCCAATTTTTGTCCCAATTCTTCCCATTCCCATTGAAACTTTTCAAATCCCTCTCAAAAGTGTTGAAATTCTCTTGAAGCTTTTAAAATTCTCTCTAGAATTTTCAAAATCCATGTCCACATGTTTACAATTTCACGTCAAAAAATGGCTAAAATTCCAGTTGAAATTTTTTCAAAGTCCCTTAAAAATTTTCCAATTTTTGTCCCAATTCTTCCCATTCCCATTGAAACTTTTCAAATCCCTCTCAAAATTGTTGAAATTCTCTTGAAGCTTTTAAAATTCTCTCTAGAATTTTCAAAATCCATGTCCACATGTTTACAATTTCACATAAAAAAATGGCTAAAATTCCAGTTGAAATTTTTTCAAAGTCCCTTAAAAATTTTCCAATTTTTGTCCCAATTCTTCCCATTCCCATTGAAACTTTTCAAATCCCTCTCAAAATGGTTGAAATTCTCTTGAAGCTTTTAAAATTCTCTCTAGAATTTTCAAAATCCATGTCCACATGTTTACAATTTCATATAAAAAAATGGCTAAAATTCCAGTTGAAATTTTTTCAAAGTCCCTTAAAAATTTTCCAATTTTTGTCCCAATTCTTCCCATTCCCATTGAAACTTTTCAAATCCCTCTCAAAATTGTTGAAATTCTCTTGAAGCTTTTAAAATTCTCTCTAGAATTTTCAAAATCCATGTCCACATGTTTACAATTTCACGTAAAAAAATGGCTAAAATTCCAGTTGAAATTTTTTCAAAGTCCCTTAAAAATTTTCCAATTTTTGTCCCAATTCTTCCCATTCCCATTGAAACTTTTCAAATCCCTCTCAAAATTGTTGAAATTCTCTTGAATCTTTAAAAATTCTCTCCAGAATTTTCAAAATCCATGTCCACATGTTTACAATTTCACATCAAAAATGTTAAAATTCCAGCTGAAATTTTTTCAAAGTCCCTTAAAAATTTTCCAATTTTTGTCCCAATTCTTCCCATTCCCATTGAAACTTTTCAAATCCCTTTCAAAATTGTTGAAATTCTCTTGAAGCTTTTAAAATTCTCTCTAGAATTTTCAAAATCCATGTCCACATGTTTACAATTTCACGTCAAAAAATGGCTAAAATTCCAGTGGAAATTTTTTCACAGTCCCTTAAAAATTTTCCAATTTTTGTCCCAATTCTTCCCATTCCCATTGAAACTTTTCAAATCCCTCTCAAAATTGTTGAAATTCTCTTTAAGCTTTTAAAATTCTCTCCACAATTTTCAAAATCCATGTCCACATGTTTACAATTTCACATAAAAAAATTGCTAAAATTCCAGTTGAAATTTTTTCAAAGTCCCTTAAAAATTTTCCAATTTTTGTCCCAATTCTTCCCATTCCCATTGAAACTTTTCAAATCCCTCTCAAAATTGTTGAAATTCTCTTGAAGCTTTTAAAATTCTCTCCAGAATTTTCAAAATCCATGTCCACATGTTTACAATTTCACATAAAAAAATGGCTAAAATTCCAGTTGAAATTTTTTCAAAGTCCCTTCAAAATTTTCCAATTTTTGTCCCAATTCTTCCCATTCCCATTGAAACTTTTCAAATCCCTCTCAAAATGGTTGAAATTCTCTTGAAGCTTTTAAAATTCTCTCTAGAATTTTCAAAATCCATGTCCACATGTTTACAATTTCACGTCAAAAAATGGCTAAAATTCCAGTTGAAATTTTTTCAAAGTCCCTTAAAAATTTTCCAATTTTTGTCCCAATTCTTCCCATTCCCATTGAAACTTTTCAAATCCCTCTCAAAAGTGTTGAAATTCTCATGAAGCTTTTAAAATTCTCTCCAGAATTTTCAAAATCCATGTCCACATGTTTACAATTTCACGTCAAAAAATGGCTAAAATTCCAGTTGAAATGTTTTCAGGGTCCCTTAAAAATTTTCCAATTTTTGTCCCAATTCTTCCCATTCCCATTGAAACTTTTCAAATCCCTCTCAAAATTGTTGAAATTCTCTTGAAGCTTTTAAAATTCTCTCTAGAATTTTCAAAATCCATGTCCACATGTTTACAATTTCACGTCAAAAAATGGCTAAAATTCCAGTTGAAATTTTTTCAAAGTCCCTTAAAAATTTTCCAATTTTTGTCCCAATTCTTCCCATTCCCATTGAAACTTTTCAAATCCCTCTCAAAATTGTTGAAATTCTCTTGAAGCTTTTAAAATTCTCTCTAGAATTTTCAAAATCCATGTCCACATGTTTACAATTTCACGTCAAAAAATGGCTAAAATTCCAGTTGAAATTTTTTCAAAGTCCCTTAAAAATTTTCCAATTTTTGTCCCAATTCTTCCCATTCCCATTGAAACTTTTCAAATCCCTCTCAAAATTGTTGAAATTCTCTTGAAGCTTTTAAAATTCTCTCCAGAATTTTCAAAATCCATGTCCACATGTTTACAATTTCACGTCCAAAAATGGCTAAAATTCCAGTGGAAATTTTTTCAAAGTCCCTTAAAAATTTTTTAATTTTTGTCCCAATTCTTCCCATTCCCATTGAAACTTTTCAAATCCCTCTCAAAACTGTTGAAATTCTGTTGAAGCTTTTAAAATTCTCTCTAGAATTTTCAAAATCCATGTCCACATGTTTACAATTTCACGTAAAAAAATGGCTAAAATTCCAGTTGAAATGTTTTCAAAGTCCCTTAAAAATTTTCCAATTTTTGTCCCAATTCTTCCCATTCCCATTGAAACTTTTCAAATCCCTCTCAACATTGTTGAAATTCTCTTGAAGCTTTTAAAATTCTCTCCAGAATTTTCAAAATCCATGTCCACATGTTTACAATTTCACATCAAAAATGGCTAAAATTCCAGCTGAAATTTTTTCAAAGTCCCTTAAAAATTTTCCAATTTTTGTCCCAATTCTTCCCATTCCCATTGAAACTTTTCAAATCCCTTTCAAAATTGTTGAAATTCTCTTGAAGCTTTTAAAATTCTCTCTAGAATTTTCAAAATCCATGTCCACATGTTTACAATTTCACATCAAAAAATGGCTAAAATTCCAGTTGAAATTTTTTCAAAGTCCCTTAAAAATTTTCCAATTTTTGTCCCAATTCTTCCCATTCCCATTGAAACTTTTCAAATCCCTCTCAAAATGGTTGAAATTCTCTTGAAGCTTTTAAAATTCTCTCCAGAATTTTCAAAATCCATGTCCACATGTTTACAATTTCACATAAAAAAATGGCTAAAATTCCAGTTGAAATTTTTTCAAAGTCCCTTAAAAATTTTCCAATTTTTGTCCCAATTCTTCCCATTCCCATTGAAACTTTTCAAATCCCTCTCAAAATTGTTGAAATTCTCTTGAAGCTTTTAAAATTCTCTCTAGAATTTTCAAAATCCATGTCCACATGTTTACAATTTCACATAAAAAAATGGCTAAAATTCCAGTTTAAATTTTTTCAAAGTCCCTTAAAAATTTTCCAATTTTTGTCCCAATTCTTCCCATTCCCATTGAAACTTTTCAAATCCCTCTCAAAATTGTTGAAATTCTCTTGAAGCTTTTAAAATTCTCTCCAGAATTTTCAAAATCCATGTCCACATGTTTACAATTTCATATAAAAAAATGGCTAAAATTCCAGTTGAAATTTTTTCAAAGTCCCTTAAAAATTTTCCAATTTTTGTCCCAATTCTTCCCATTCCCATTGAAACTTTTCAAATCCCTCTCAAAATTGTTGAAATTCTCTTGAAGCTTTTAAAATTCTCTCCAGAATTTTCAAAATCCATGTCCACATGTTTACAATTTCATATAAAAAAATGGCTAAAATTCCAGTTGAAATTTTTTCAAAGTCCCTTAAAAATTTTCCAATTTTTGTCCCAATTCTTCCCATTCCCATTGAAACTTTTCAAATCCCTCTCAAAATGGTTGAAATTCTCTTGAAGCTTTTAAAATTCTCTCCAGAATTTTCAAAATCCATGTCCACATGTTTACAATTTCACGTCAAAAAATGGCTAAAATTCCAGTTGAAATTTTTTCAAAGTCCCTTCAAAATTTTCCAATTTTTGTCCCAATTCTTCCCATTCCCATTGAAACTTTTCAAATCCCTCTCCAAATTGTTGAAATTCTCTTGAAGCTTTTAAAATTCTCTCCAGAATTTTCAAAATCCCATGTCCACATGTTTACAATTTCACATCAAAAATGTTAAAATTCCAGCTGAAATTTTTTCAAAGTCCCTTAAAAATTTTCCAATTTTTGTCCCAATTCTTCCCATTCCTATTGAAACTTTTCAAATCCCTTTCAAAATTGTTGAAATTCTCTTGAAGCTTTTAAAATTCTCTCTAGAATTTTCAAAATCCATGTCCACATGTTTACAATTTCACATCAAAAAATGGCTAAAATTCCAGTTGAAATTTTTTCAAAGTCCCTTAAAAATTTTCCAATTTTTGTCCCAATTCTTCCCATTCCCATTGAAACTTTTCAAATCCCTCTCAAAATTGTTGAAATTCTCTTGAAGCTTTTAAAATTCTCTCTAGAATTTTCAAAATCCATGTCCACATGTTTACAATTTCACGTCAAAAAATGGCTAAAATTCCAGTTGAAATTTTTTCAAAGTCCCTTAAAAATTTTCCAATTTTTGTCCCAATTCTTCCCATTCCCATTGAAACTTTTCAAATCCCTCTCAAAAGTGTTGAAATTCTCTTGAAGCTTTTAAAATTCTCTCCAGAATTTTCAAAATCCATGTCCACATGTTTACAATTTCACATAAAAAAATGGCTAAAATTCCAGTTGAAATTTTTTCAAAGTCCCTTAAAAATTTTCCAATTTTTGTCCCAATTCTTCCCATTCCCATTGAAACTTTTCAAATCCCTCTCAAAATTGTTGAAATTCCCTTGAAGCTTTTAAAATTCTCTCTAGAATTTTCAAAATCCATGTCCACATGTTTACAATTTCACGTCAAAAAATGGCTAAAATTCCAGTTGAAATTTTTTCAATGTCCCTTAAAAATTTTCCAATTTTTGTCCCAATTCTTCCCATTCCCATTGAAACTTTTCAAATCCCTCTCAAAAGTGTTGAAATTCTCTTGAAGCTTTTAAAATTCTCTCCAGAATTTTCAAAATCCATGTCCACATGTTTACAATTTCACGTCAAAAAATGGCTAAAATTCCAGTTGAAATTTTTTCAAAGTCCCTTCAAAATTTTCCAATTTTTGTCCCAATTCTTCCCATTCCCATTGAAACTTTTCAAATCCCTCTCAAAAGTGTTGAAATTCTCTTGAAGCTTTTAAAATTCTCTCTAGAATTTTCAAAATCCATGTCCACATGTTTACAATTTCACGTCAAAAAATGGCTAAAATTCCAGTTGAAATTTTTTCAAAGTCCCTTAAAAATTTTCCAATTTTTGTCCCAATTCTTCCCATTCCCATTGAAACTTTTCAAATCCCTCTCAAAATTGTTGAAATTCTCTTGAAGCTTTTAAAATTCTCTCCAGAATTTTCAAAATCCATGTCCACATGTTTACAATTTCACATAAAAAAATGGCTAAAATTCCAGTTGAAATTTTTTCAAAGTCCCTTCAAAATTTTCCAATTTTTGTCCCAATTCTTCCCATTCCCATTGAAACTTTTCAAATCCCTCTCAAAATGGTTGAAATTCTCTTGAAGCTTTTAAAATTCTCTCTAGAATTTTCAAAATCCATGTCCACATGTTTACAATTTCACGTCAAAAAATGGCTAAAATTCCAGTTGAAATTTTTTCAAAGTCCCTTAAAAATTTTCCAATTTTTGTCCCAATTCTTCCCATTCCCATTGAAACTTTTCAAATCCCTCTCAAAAGTGTTGAAATTCTCATGAAGCTTTTAAAATTCTCTCCAGAATTTTCAAAATCCATGTCCACATGTTTACAATTTCACGTCAAAAAATGGCTAAAATTCCAGTTGAAATTTATTCAAAGTCCCTTAAAAATTTCCAATTTTTGTCCCAATTCTTCCCATTCCCATTGAAACTTTTCAAATCCCTCTCAACATTGTTGAAATTCTCTTGAAGCTTTTAAAATTCTCTCCAGAATTTTCAAAATCCATGTCCACATGTTTACAATTTCACGTCAAAAAATGGCTAAAATTCCAGTGGAAATTTTTTCAAAGTCCCTTAAAAATTTTCCAATTTTTGTCCCAATTCTTCCCATTCCCATTGAAACTTTTCAAATCCCTCTCAAAATTGTTGAAATTCTCTTGAAGCTTTTAAAATTCTCTCCAGAATTTTCAAAATCCATGTCCACATGTTTACAATTTCACGTCAAAAAATGGCTAAAATTCCAGTTGAAATTTTTTCAAAGTCCCTTAAAAATTTTCCAATTTTTGTCCCAATTCTTCCCATTCCCATTGAAACTTTTCAAATCCCTCTCAAAATTGTTGAAATTCTCTTGAAGCTTTTAAAATTCTCTCCAGAATTTTCAAAATCCATGTCCACATGTTTACAATTTCACGTCAAAAAATGGCTAAAATTCCAGTGGAAATTTTTTCAAAGTCCCTTAAAAATTTTTTAATTTTTGTCCCAATTCTTCCCATTCCCATTGAAACTTTTCAAATCCCTCTCAAAAGTGTTGAAATTCTCTTGAAGCTTTTAAAATTCTCTCTAGAATTTTCAAAATCCATGTCCACATGTTTACAATTTCACATAAAAAAATGGCTAAAATTCCAGTTGAAATGTTTTCAAAGTCCCTTAAAAATTTTCCAATTTTTGTCCCAATTCTTCCCATTCCCATTGAAACTTTTCAAATCCCTCTCAACATTGTTGAAATTCTCTTGAAGCTTTTAAAATTCTCTCCAGAATTTTCAAAATCCATGTCCACATGTTTACAATTTCACATCAAAAATGGCTAAAATTCCAGCTGAAATTTTTTCAAAGTCCCTTAAAAATTTTCCAATTTTTGTCCCAATTCTTCCCATTCCCATTGAAACTTTTCAAATCCCTTTCAAAATTGTTGAAATTCTCTTGAAGCTTTTAAAATTCTCTCTAGAATTTTCAAAATCCATGTCCACATGTTTACAATTTCACGTCAAAAAATGGCTAAAATTCCAGTTGAAATTTTTTCAAAGTCCCTTAAAAATTTTCCAATTTTTGTCCCAATTCTTCCCATTCCCATTGAAACTTTTCAAATCCCTCTCAAAATGGTTGAAATTCTCTTGAAGCTTTTAAAATTCTCTCCAGAATTTTCAAAATCCATGTCCACATGTTTACAATTTCACATAAAAAAATGGCTAAAATTCCAGTTGAAATTTTTTCAAAGTCCCTTAAAAATTTTCCAATTTTTGTCCCAATTCTTCCCATTCCCATTGAAACTTTTCAAATCCCTCTCAAAATTGTTGAAATTCTCTTGAAGCTTTTAAAATTCTCTCCAGAATTTTCAAAATCCATGTCCACATGTTTACAATTTCACGTCAAAAAATGGCTAAAATTCCAGTTGAAATTTTTTCAAAGTCCCTTAAAAATTTTCCAATTTTTGTCCCAATTCTTCCCATTCCCATTGAAACTTTTCAAATCCCTCTCAAAATTGTTGAAATTCTCTTGAAGCTTTTAAAATTCTCTCCAGAATTTTCAAAATCCATGTCCACATGTTTACAATTTCACGTCAAAAAATGGCTAAAATTCCAGTGGAAATTTTTTCAAAGTCCCTTAAAAATTTTTTAATTTTTGTCCCAATTCTTCCCATTCCCATTGAAACTTTTCAAATCCCTCTCAAAACTGTTGAAATTCTGTTGAAGCTTTTAAAATTCTCTCTAGAATTTTCAAAATCCATGTCCACATGTTTACAATTTCACATAAAAAAATGGCTAAAATTCCAGTTGAAAAGTTTTCAAAGTCCCTTAAAAATTTTCCAATTTTTGTCCCAATTCTTCCCATTCCCATTGAAACTTTTCAAATCCCTCTCAACATTGTTGAAATTCTCTTGAAGCTTTTAAAATTCTCTCCAGAATTTTCAAAATCCATGTCCACATGTTTACAATTTCACATCAAAAATGGCTAAAATTCCAGCTGAAATTTTTTCAAAGTCCCTTAAAAATTTTCCAATTTTTGTCCCAATTCTTCCCATTCCCATTGAAACTTTTCAAATCCCTTTCAAAATTGTTGAAATTCTCTTGAAGCTTTTAAAATTCTCTCTAGAATTTTCAAAATCCATGTCCACATGTTTACAATTTCACATCAAAAAATGGCTAAAATTCCAGTTGAAATTTTTTCAAAGTCCCTTAAAAATTTTCCAATTTTTGTCCCAATTCTTCCCATTCCCATTGAAACTTTTCAAATCCCTCTCAAAATGGTTGAAATTCTCTTGAAGCTTTTAAAATTCTCTCCAGAATTTTCAAAATCCATGTCCACATGTTTACAATTTCACATAAAAAAATGGCTAAAATTCCAGTTGAAATTTTTTCAAAGTCCCTTAAAAATTTTCCAATTTTTGTCCCAATTCTTCCCATTCCCATTGAAACTTTTCAAATCCCTCTCAAAATTGTTGAAATTCTCTTGAAGCTTTTAAAATTCTCTCTAGAATTTTCAAAATCCATGTCCACATGTTTACAATTTCACATAAAAAAATGGCTAAAATTCCAGTTTAAATTTTTTCAAAGTCCCTTAAAAATTTTCCAATTTTTGTCCCAATTCTTCCCATTCCCATTGAAACTTTTCAAATCCCTCTCAAAATTGTTGAAATTCTCTTGAAGCTTTTAAAATTCTCTCCAGAATTTTCAAAATCCATGTCCACATGTTTACAATTTCATATAAAAAAATGGCTAAAATTCCAGTTGAAATTTTTTCAAAGTCCCTTAAAAATTTTCCAATTTTTGTCCCAATTCTTCCCATTCCCATTGAAACTTTTCAAATCCCTCTCAAAATTGTTGAAATTCTCTTGAAGCTTTTAAAATTCTCTCCAGAATTTTCAAAATCCATGTCCACATGTTTACAATTTCATATAAAAAAATGGCTAAAATTCCAGTTGAAATTTTTTAAAAGTTCCTTAAAAATTTTCCAATTTTTGTCCCAATTCTTCCCATTCCCATTGAAACTTTTCAAATCCCTCTCAAAATGGTTGAAATTCTCTTGAAGCTTTTAAAATTCTCTCTAGAATTTTCAAAATCCATGTCCACATGTTTACAATTTCACGTCAAAAAATGGCTAAAATTCCAGTTGAAATTTTTTCAAAGTCCCTTAAAAATTTTCCAATTTTTGTCCCAATTCTTCCCATTCCCATTGAAACTTTTCAAATCCCTCTCAAAATGGTTGAAATTCCCTTGAAGCTTTTAAAATTCTCTCCAGAATTTTCAAAATCCATGTCCACATGTTTACAATTTCACGTCAAAAAATGGCTAAAATTCCAGTTGAAATTTTTTCAAAGTCCCTTAAAAATTTTCCAATTTTTGTCCCAATTCTTCCCATTCCCATTGAAACTTTTCAAATCCCTCTCAAAATTGTTGAAATTCTCTTGAAGCTTTTAAAATTCTCTCCAGAATTTTCAAAATCCATGTCCACATGTTTACAATTTCACATAAAAAAATGGCTAAAATTCCAGTTGAAATTTTTTCAAAGTCCCTTAAAAATTTTCCAATTTTTGTCCCAATTCTTCCCATTCCCATTGAAACTTTTCAAATCCCTCTCCAAATTGTTGAAATTCTCTTGAAGCTTTTAAAATTCTCTCTAGAATTTTCAAAATCCATGTCCACATGTTTACAATTTCACCTCAAAAAATGGCTAAAATTCCAGTTGAAATTTTTTCAAAGTCCCTTAAAAATTTTCCAATTTTTGTCCCAATTCTTCCCATTCCCATTGAAACTTTTCAAATCCCTCTCAAAATTGTTGAAATTCTGTTGAAGCTTTTAAAATTCTCTCTAGAATTTTCAAAATCCATGTCCACATGTTTACAATTTCACGTCAAAAAATGGCTAAAATTCCAGTTGAAATTTTTTCAAAGTCCCTTAAAAATTTTCCAATTTTTGTCCCAATTCTTCCCATTCCCATTGAAACTTTTCAAATCCCTCTCAAAATGGTTGAAATTCCCTTGAAGCTTTTAAAATTCTCTCCAGAATTTTCAAAATCCATGTCCACATGTTTACAATTTCACGTAAAAAAATGGCTAAAATTCCAGTTGAAATTTTTTCAAAGTCCCTTAAAAATTTTCCAATTTTTGTCCCAATTCTTCCCATTCCCATTGAAACTTTTCAAATCCCTCTCAAAATTGTTGAAATTCTCTTGAAGCTTTTAAAATTCTCTCCAGAATTTTCAAAATCCATGTCCACATGTTTACAATTTCACGTCAAAAAATGGCTAAAATTCCAGTTGAAATTTTTTCAAAGTCCCTTAAAAATTTTCCAATTTTTGTCCCAATTCTTCCCATTCCCATTGAAACTTTTCAAATCCCTCTCAAAATTGTTGAAATTCTCTTGAAGCTTTTAAAATTCTCTCCAGAATTTTCAAAATCCATGTCCACATGTTTACAATTTCACATAAAAAAATGGCTAAAATTCCAGTTGAAATTTTTTCAAAGTCCCTTAAAAATTTTCCAATTTTTGTCCCAATTCTTCCCATTCCCATTGAAACTTTTCAAATCCCTCTCCAAATTGTTGAAATTCTCTTGAAGCTTTTAAAATTCTCTCTAGAATTTTCAAAATCCATGTCCACATGTTTACAATTTCACCTCAAAAAATGGCTAAAATTCCAGTTGAAATTTTTTCAAAGTCCCTTAAAAATTTTCCAATTTTTGTCCCAATTCTTCCCATTCCCATTGAAACTTTTCAAATCCCTCTCAAAATTGTTGAAATTCTGTTGAAGCTTTTAAAATTCTCTCCAGAATTTTCAAAATCCATGTCCACATGTTTACAATTTCACGTCAAAAAATGGCTAAAATTCCAGTTGAAATTTTTTCAAAGTCCCTTAAAAATTTTCCAATTTTTGTCCCAATTCTTCCCATTCCCATTGAAACTTTTCAAATCCCTCTCAAAATGGTTGAAATTCCCTTGAAGCTTTTAAAATTCTCTCCAGAATTTTCAAAATCCATGTCCACATGTTTACAATTTCACGTAAAAAAATGGCTAAAATTCCAGTTGAAATTTTTTCAAAGTCCCTTAAAAATTTTCCAATTTTTGTCCCAATTCTTCCCATTCCCATTGAAACTTTTCAAATCCCTCTCAAAATTGTTGAAATTCTCTTGAAGCTTTTAAAATTCTCTCCAGAATTTTCAAAATCCATGTCCACATGTTTACAATTTCACATAAAAAAATGGCTAAAATTCCAGTTGAAATTTTTTCAAAGTCCCTTCAAAATTTTCCAATTTTTGTCCCAATTCTTCCCATTCCCATTGAAACTTTTCAAATCCCTCTCAAAATGGTTGAAATTCTCTTGAAGCTTTTAAAATTCTCTCTAGAATTTTCAAAATCCATGTCCACATGTTTACAATTTCACGTCAAAAAATGGCTAAAATTCCAGTTGAAATTTTTTCAAAGTCCCTTAAAAATTTTCCAATTTTTGTCCCAATTCTTCCCATTCCCATTGAAACTTTTCAAATCCCTCTCAAAATGGTTGAAATTCCCTTGAAGCTTTTAAAATTCTCTCCAGAATTTTCAAAATCCATGTCCACATGTTTACAATTTCACGTCAAAAAATGGCTAAAATTCCAGTTGAAATTTTTTCAAAGTCCCTTAAAAATTTTCCAATTTTTGTCCCAATTCTTCCCATTCCCATTGAAACTTTTCAAATCCCTCTCAAAATTGTTGAAATTCTCTTGAAGCTTTTAAAATTCTCTCCAGAATTTTCAAAATCCATGTCCACATGTTTACAATTTCACATAAAAAAATGGCTAAAATTCCAGTTGAAATTTTTTCAAAGTCCCTTAAAAATTTTCCAATTTTTGTCCCAATTCTTCCCATTCCCATTGAAACTTTTCAAATCCCTCTCCAAATTGTTGAAATTCTCTTGAAGCTTTTAAAATTCTCTCTAGAATTTTCAAAATCCATGTCCACATGTTTACAATTTCACCTCAAAAAATGGCTAAAATTCCAGTTGAAATTTTTTCAAAGTCCCTTAAAAATTTTCCAATTTTTGTCCCAATTCTTCCCATTCCCATTGAAACTTTTCAAATCCCTCTCAAAATTGTTGAAATTCTGTTGAAGCTTTTAAAATTCTCTCCAGAATTTTCAAAATCCATGTCCACATGTTTACAATTTCACGTCAAAAAATGGCTAAAATTCCAGTTGAAATTTTTTCAAAGTCCCTTAAAAATTTTCCAATTTTTGTCCCAATTCTTCCCATTCCCATTGAAACTTTTCAAATCCCTCTCAAAATGGTTGAAATTCCCTTGAAGCTTTTAAAATTCTCTCCAGAATTTTCAAAATCCATGTCCACATGTTTACAATTTCACGTAAAAAAATGGCTAAAATTCCAGTTGAAATTTTTTCAAAGTCCCTTAAAAATTTTCCAATTTTTGTCCCAATTCTTCCCATTCCCATTGAAACTTTTCAAATCCCTCTCAAAATTGTTGAAATTCTCTTGAAGCTTTTAAAATTCTCTCCAGAATTTTCAAAATCCATGTCCACATGTTTACAATTTCACATCAAAAAATGGCTAAAATTCCAGTTGAAATTTTTTCAAAGTCCCTTAAAAATTTTCCAATTTTTGTCCCAATTCTTCCCATTCCCATTGAAACTTTTCAAATCCCTCTCAAAATGGTTGAAATTCTCTTGAAGCTTTTAAAATTCTCTCTACAATTTTCAAAATCCATGTCCACATGTTTACAATTTCACGTCAAAAAATGGCTAAAATTCCAGTTGAAATGTTTTCAGGGTCCCTTAAAAATTTTCCAATTTTTGTCCCAATTCTTCCCATTCCCATTGAAACTTTTCAAATCCCTCTCAAAATTGTTGAAATTCTCTTGAAGCTTTTAAAATTCTCTCTAGAATTTTCAAAATCCATGTCCACATGTTTACAATTTCACGTCAAAAAATGGCTAAAATTCCAGTTGAAATTTTTTCAAAGTGCCTTAAAAATTTTCCAATTTTTGTCCCAATTCTTCCCATTCCCATTGAAACTTTTCAAATCCCTCTCAAAATTGTTGAAATTCTCTTGAAGCTTTTAAAATTCTCTCTAGAATTTTCAAAATCCATGTCCACATGTTTACAATTTCACATAAAAAAATGGCTAAAATTCCAGTTGAAATTTTTTCAAAGTCCCTTAAAAATTTTCCAATTTTTGTCCCAATTCTTCCCATTCCCATTGAAACTTTTCAAATCCCTCTCAAAATTGTTGAAATTCTCTTGAAGCTTTTAAAATTCTCTCCAGAATTTTCAAAATCCATGTCCACATGTTTACAATTTCACATCAAAAATGTTAAAATTCCAGCTGAAATTTTTTCAAAGTCCCTTAAAAATTTTCCAATTTTTGTCCCAATTCTTCCCATTCCCATTGAAACTTTTCAAATCCCTTTCAAAATTGTTGAAATTCTCTTGAAGCTTTTAAAATTCTCTCTAGAATTTTCAAAATCCATGTCCACATGTTTACAATTTCACATCAAAAAATGGCTAAAATTCCAGTTGAAATTTTTTCAAAGTCCCTTAAAAATTTTCCAATTTTTGTCCCAATTCTTCCCATTCCCATTGAAACTTTTCAAATCCCTCTCAAAATTGTTGAAATTCTCTTGAAGCTTTTAAAATTCTCTCTAGAATTTTCAAAATCCATGTCCACATGTTTACAATTTCACGTCAAAAAATGGCTAAAATTCCAGTTGAAATTTTTTCAAAGTCCCTTAAAAATTTTCCAATTTTTGTCCCCATTCTTCCCATTCCCATTGAAACTTTTCAAATCCCTCTCAAAATGGTTGAAATTCTCTTGAAGCTTTTAAAATTCTCTCTACAATTTTCAAAATCCATGTCCACATGTTTACAATTTCACGTCAAAAAATGGCTAAAATTCCAGTTGAAATGTTTTCAGGGTCCCTTAAAAATTTTCCAATTTTTGTCCCAATTCTTCCCATTCCCATTGAAACTTTTCAAATCCCTCTCAAAATTGTTGAAATTCTCTTGAAGCTTTTAAAATTCTCTCTAGAATTTTCAAAATCCATGTCCACATGTTTACAATTTCACGTCAAAAAATGGCTAAAATTCCAGTTGAAATTTTTTCAAAGTGCCTTAAAAATTTTCCAATTTTTGTCCCAATTCTTCCCATTCCCATTGAAACTTTTCAAATCCCTCTCAAAATTGTTGAAATTCTCTTGAAGCTTTTAAAATTCTCTCTAGAATTTTCAAAATCCATGTCCACATGTTTACAATTTCACATAAAAAAATGGCTAAAATTCCAGTTGAAATTTTTTCAAAGTCCCTTAAAAATTTTCCAATTTTTGTCCCAATTCTTCCCATTCCCATTGAAACTTTTCAAATCCCTCTCAAAATTGTTGAAATTCTCTTGAAGCTTTTAAAATTCTCTCCAGAATTTTCAAAATCCATGTCCACATGTTTACAATTTCACATCAAAAATGTTAAAATTCCAGCTGAAATTTTTTCAAAGTCCCTTAAAAATTTTCCAATTTTTGTCCCAATTCTTCCCATTCCCATTGAAACTTTTCAAATCCCTTTCAAAATTGTTGAAATTCTCTTGAAGCTTTTAAAATTCTCTCTAGAATTTTCAAAATCCATGTCCACATGTTTACAATTTCACATCAAAAAATGGCTAAAATTCCAGTTGAAATTTTTTCAAAGTCCCTTAAAAATTTTCCAATTTTTGTCCCAATTCTTCCCATTCCCATTGAAACTTTTCAAATCCCTCTCAAAATTGTTGAAATTCTCTTGAAGCTTTTAAAATTCTCTCTAGAATTTTCAAAATCCATGTCCACATGTTTACAATTTCACGTCAAAAAATGGCTAAAATTCCAGTTGAAATTTTTCAAAGTCCCTTAAAAATTTTCCAATTTTTGTCCCCATTCTTCCCATTCCCATTGAAACTTTTCAAATCCCTCTCAAAATTGTTGAAATTCTCTTGAAGCTTTTAAAATTCTCTCCAGAATTTTCAAAATCCATGTCCACATGTTTACAATTTCACGTCAAAAAAATGGCTAAAATTCCAGTTGAAATTTTTTCAAAGTCCCTTAAAAATTTTCCAATTTTTGTCCCAATTCTTCCCATTCCCATTGAAACTTTTCAAATCCCTCTCAAAATGGTTGAAATTCCCTTGAAGCTTTTAAAATTCTCTCTAGAATTTTCAAAATCCATGTCCACATGTTTACAATTTCACGTCAAAAAATGGCTAAAATTCCAGTTGAAATTTTTTCAAAGTCCCTTAAAAATTTTCCAATTTTTGTCCCAATTCTTCCCATTCCCATTGAAACTTTTCAAATCCCTCTCAAAATGGTTGAAATTCTCTTGAAGCTTTTAAAATTCTCTCCAGAATTTTCAAAATCCATGTCCACATGTTTACAATTTCACGTCAAAAAATGGCTAAAATTCCAGTTGAAATTTTTTCAAAGTCCCTTAAAAATTTTCCAATTTTTGTCCCAATTCTTCCCATTCCATTGAAACTTTTCAAATCCCTCTCCAAATGGTTGAAATTCTCTTGAAGCTTTTAAAATTCTCTCCAGAATTTTCAAAATCCATGTCCACATGTTTACAATTTCACATAAAAAAATGGCTAAAATTCCAGTTGAAATTTTTTCAAAGTCCCTTAAAAATTTTCCAATTTTTGTCCCAATTCTTCCCATTCCCATTGAAACTTTTCAAATCCCTCTCAAAATTGTTGAAATTCTCTTGAAGCTTTTAGAATTCTCTCTAGAATTTTCAAAATCCATGTCCACATGTTTACAATTTCACGTCAAAAAATGGCTAAAATTCCAGTTGAAATTTTTTCAAAGTCCCTTAAAAATTTTCCAATTTTTGTCCCAATTCTTCCCATTCCCATTGAAACTTTTCAAATCCCTCTCAAAATTGTTGAAATTCTGTTGAAGCTTTTAAAATTCTCTCCAGAATTTTCAAAATCCATGTCCACATGTTTACAATTTCACATAAAAAAATGGCTAAAATTCCAGGTGAAATTTTTCAAAGTCCCTTAAAATTTTCCAATTTTTGTCCCAATTCTTCCCATTCCCATTGAAACTTTTCAAATCCCTCTCAAAATGGTTGAAATTCTCTTGAAGCTTTTAAAATTCTCTCTAGAATTTTCAAAATCCATGTCCACATGTTTACAATTTCACATAAAAAAATGGCTAAAATTCCAGTTGAAATTTTTTCAAAGTCCCTTAAAAATTTTCCAATTTTTGTCCCAATTCTTCCCATTCCCATTGAAACTTTTCAAATCCCTCTCAAAAGTGTTGAAATTCTCTTGAAGCTTTTAAAATTCTCTCCAGAATTTTTCAAAATCCATGTCCACATGTTTACAATTTCACATAAAAAAATGGCTAAAATTCCAGTTGAAATTTTTTCAAAGTCCCTTAAAAATTTTCCAATTTTTGTCCCAATTCTTCCCATTCCCATTGAAACTTTTCAAATCCCTCTCAAAAGTGTTGAAATTCTCTTGAAGCTTTTAAAATTCTCTCCAGAATTTTCAAAATCCATGTCCACATGTTTACAATTTCACGTCAAATAATGGCTAAAATTCCAGTTGAAATTTTTTCAAAGTCCCTTAAAAATGTTCCAATTTTTGTCCCAATTCTTCCCATTCCCATTGAAACTTTTCAAATCCCTCTCCAAATGGTTGAAATTCTCTTGAAGCTTTTAAAATTCTCTCCAGAATTTTCAAAATCCATGTCCACATGTTTACAATTTCACATAAAAAAATGGCTAAAATTCCAGTTGAAATTTTTTCAAAGTCCCTTAAAAATTTTCCAATTTTTGTCCCAATTCTTCCCATTCCCATTGAAACTTTTCAAATCCCTCTCAAAATGGTTGAAATTCCCTTGAAGCTTTTAAAATTCTCTCTAGAATTTTCAAAATCCATGTCCACATGTTTACAATTTCACGTCAAAAAATGGCTAAAATTCCAGTTGAAATTTTTTCAAAGTCCCTTCAAAATTTTCCAATTTTGGTCCCAATTCTTCCCATTCCCATTGAAACTTTTCAAATCCCTCTCAAAATGGTTGAAATTCTCTTGAAGCTTTTAAAATTCTCTCTAGAATTTTCAAAATCCATGTCCACATGTTTACAATTTCACGTCAAAAAATGGCTAAAATTCCAGTTGAAATTTTTTCAAAGTCCCTTAAAAATTTTCAATTTTTGTCCCAATTCTTCCCATTCCCTTTGAAACTTTTCAAATCCCTCTCCAAATTGTTGAAATTCTCTTGAAGCTCTTAAAATTCTCTCTAGAATTTTCAAAATCCATGTCCACATGTTTACAATTTCACGTCAAAAAATGGCTAAAATTCAGTGGAAATTTTTTCAAAGTCCCTTAAAAATTTTCCAATTTTTGTCCCAATTCTTCCCATTCCCATTGAAACTTTTCAAATCCCTCTCAAAATTGTTGAAATTCTGTTGAAGCTTTTAAAATTCTCTCTAGAATTTTCAAAATCCATGTCCACATGTTTACAATTTCACGTCAAAAAATGGCTAAAATTCCAGTTGAAATGTTTTCAAAGTCCCTTAAAAATTTTCCAATTTTTGTCCCAATTCTTCCCATTCCCATTGAAACTTTTCAAATCCCTCTCAAAAGTGTTGAAATTCTCTTGAAGCTTTTAAAATTCTCTCCAGAATTTTCAAAATCCATGTCCACATGTTTACAATTTCACATCAAAAAATGGCTAAAATTCCAGTTGAAATTTTTTCAAAGTCCCTTAAAAATTTTCCAATTTTTGTCCCAATTCTTCCCATTCCCATTGAAACTTTTCAAATCCCTCTCAAAATTGTTGAAATTCTCTTGAAGCTTTTAAAATTCTCTCTAGAATTTTCAAAATCCATGTCCACATGTTTACAATTTCACGTCAAAAAATGGCTAAAATTCCAGTGGAAATTTTTTCAAAGTCCCTGAAAAATTTTCCAATTTTTGTCCCAATTCTTCCCATTCCCATTGAAACTTTTCAAATCCCTCTCAAAATGGTTGAAATTCTCTTGAAGCTTTTAAAATTCTCTCTAGAATTTTCAAAATCCATGTCCACATGTTTACAATTTCACATAAAAAAATGGCTAAAATTCCAGTTGAAATTTTTTCAAAGTCCCTTAAAAATTTTCCAATTTTTGTCCCAATTCTTCCCATTCCCATTGAAACTTTTCAAATCCCTCTCAAAATTGTTGAAATTCTCTTCAAGCTTTTAAAATTCTCTCGAGAATTTTCAAAATCCATGTCCACATGTTTACAATTTCACATCAAAAAATGGCTAAAATTCCAGTGGAAATTTATTCAAAGTCCCTTAAAAATGTTCCAATTTTTGTCCCAATTCTTCCCATTCCCATTGAAACTTTTCAAATCCCTCTCAACATTGTTGAAATTCTCTTGAAGCTTTTAAAATTCTCTCCAGAATTTTCAAAATCTATGTCCACATGTTTACAATTTCATGTAAAAATTTGCTAAAATTCCAGTTGAAATTTTTTCAAAGTCCCTTAAAAATTTTCCAATTTTTGTCCCAATTCTTCCCATTCCCATTGAAACTTTTCAAATCCCTCTCAAAAGTGTTGAAATTCTCTTGAAGCTTTTAAAATTCTCTCCAGAATTTTCAAAATCCATGTCCACATGTTTACAATTTCACATAAAAAAATGGCTAAAATTCCAGTTGAAATTTTTTCAAAGTCCCTTAAAAATTTTCCAATTTTTGTCCCAATTCTTCCCATTCCCATTGAAAATTTTCAAATCCCTCTCAAAAGTGTTGAAATTCTCTTGAAGCTTTTAAAATTCTCTCCAGAATTTTCAAAATCCATGTCCACATGTTTACAATTTCACGTCAAATAATGGCTAAAATTCCAGTTGAAATTTTTTCAAAGTCCCTTAAAAATGTTCCAATTTTTGTCCCAATTCTTCCCATTCCCATTGAAACTTTTCAAATCCCTCTCCAAATGGTTGAAATTCTCTTGAAGCTTTTAAAATTCTCTCCAGAATTTTCAAAATCCATGTCCACATGTTTACAATTTCACATAAAAAAATGGCTAAAATTCCAGTTGAAATTTTTTCAAAGTCCCTTAAAAATTTTCCAATTTTTGTCCCAATTCTTCCCATTCCCATTGAAACTTTTCAAATCCCTCTCAAAATGGTTGAAATTCCCTTGAAGCTTTTAAAATTCTCTCTAGAATTTTCAAAATCCATGTCCACATGTTTACAATTTCACGTCAAAAAATGGCTAAAATTCCAGTTGAAATTTTTTCAAAGTCCCTTAAAAATTTTCCAATTTTGGTCCCAATTCTTCCCATTCCCATTGAAACTTTTCAAATCCCTCTCAAAATGGTTGAAATTCTCTTGAAGCTTTTAAAATTCTCTCTAGAATTTTCAAAATCCATGTCCACATGTTTACAATTTCACGTCAAAAAATGGCTAAAATTCCAGTTGAAATTTTTTCAAAGTCCCTTAAAAATTTTTCAATTTTTGTCCCAATTCTTCCCATTCCCTTTGAAACTTTTCAAATCCCTCTCCAAATTGTTGAAATTCTCTTGAAGCTCTTAAAATTCTCTCTAGAATTTTCAAAATCCATGTCCACATGTTTACAATTTCACGTCAAAAAATGGCTAAAATTCCAGTGGAAATTTTTTCAAAGTCCCTTAAAAATTTTCCAATTTTTGTCCCAATTCTTCCCATTCCCATTGAAACTTTTCAAATCCCTCTCAAAATTGTTGAAATTCTGTTGAAGCTTTTAAAATTCTCTCTAGAATTTTCAAAATCCATGTCCACATGTTTACAATTTCACGTCAAAAAATGGCTAAAATTCCAGTTGAAATGTTTTCAAAGTCCCTTAAAAATTTTCCAATTTTTGTCCCAATTCTTCCCATTCCCATTGAAACTTTTCAAATCCCTCTCAAAAGTGTTGAAATTCTCTTGAAGCTTTTAAAATTCTCTCCAGAATTTTCAAAATCCATGTCCACATGTTTACAATTTCACATCAAAAAATGGCTAAAATTCCAGTTGAAATTTTTTCAAAGTCCCTTAAAAATTTTCCAATTTTTGTCCCAATTCTTCCCATTCCCATTGAAACTTTTCAAATCCCTCTCAAAATTGTTGAAATTCTCTTGAAGCTTTTAAAATTCTCTCTAGAATTTTCAAAATCCATGTCCACATGTTTACAATTTCACGTCAAAAAATGGCTAAAATTCCAGTGGAAATTTTTTCAAAGTCCCTGAAAAATTTTCCAATTTTTGTCCCAATTCTTCCCATTCCCATTGAAACTTTTCAAATCCCTCTCAAAATGGTTGAAATTCTCTTGAAGCTTTTAAAATTCTCTCTAGAATTTTCAAAATCCATGTCCACATGTTTACAATTTCACATAAAAAAATGGCTAAAATTCCAGTTGAAATTTTTTCAAAGTCCCTTAAAAATTTTCCAATTTTTGTCCCAATTCTTCCCATTCCCATTGAAACTTTTCAAATCCCTCTCAAAATTGTTGAAATTCTCTTCAAGCTTTTAAAATTCTCTCGAGAATTTTCAAAATCCATGTCCACATGTTTACAATTTCACATCAAAAAATGGCTAAAATTCCAGTGGAAATTTATTCAAAGTCCCTTAAAAATGTTCCAATTTTTGTCCCAATTCTTCCCATTCCCATTGAAACTTTTCAAATCCCTCTCAACATTGTTGAAATTCTCTTGAAGCTTTTAAAATTCTCTCCAGAATTTTCAAAATCTATGTCCACATGTTTACAATTTCATGTAAAAATTTGCTAAAATTCCAGTTGAAATTTTTTCAAAGTCCCTTAAAAATTTTCCAATTTTTGTCCCAATTCTTCCCATTCCCATTGAAACTTTTCAAATCCCTCTCCAAATTGTTGAAATTCTCTTGAAGCTTTTAAAATTCTCTCTAGAATTTTCAAAATCCATGTCCACATGTTTACAATTTCACGTCAAAAAATGGCTAAAATTCCAGTTGAAATTTTTTCAAAGTCCCTTAAAAATTTTCCAATTTTTGTCCCAATTCTTCCCATTCCCATTGAAACTTTTCAAATCCCTCTCAAAATTGTTGAAATTCTCTTGAAGCTTTTAAAATTCTCTCCAGAATTTTCAAAATCCATGTCCACATGTTTACAATTTCACATAAAAAAATGGCTAAAATTCCAGTTGAAATTTTTTCAAAGTGCCTTAAAAATTTTCCAATTTTTGTCCCAATTCTTCCCATTCCCATTGAAACTTTTCAAATCCCTCTCAAAATTGTTGAAATTCTCTTGAAGCTTTTAAAATTCTCTCCAGAATTTTCAAAATCCATGTCCACATGTTTACAATTTCACGTCAAAAAATGGCTAAAATTCCAGTTGAAATTTTTTCAAAGTCCCTTAAAAATTTTCCAATTTTTGTCCCAATTCTTCCCATTCCCATTGAAACTTTTCAAATCCCTCTCAAAATTGTTGAAATTCTCTTGAAGCTTTTAAAATTCTCTCTAGAATTTTCAAAATCCATGTCCACATGTTTACAATTTCACGTCAAAAAATGGCTAAAATTCCAGTTGAAATGTTTTCAAAGTCCCTTAAAAATTTTCCAATTTTTGTCCCAATTCTTCCCATTCCCATTGAAACTTTTCAAATCCCTCTCAAAATGGTTGAAATTCTCTTGAAGCTTTTAAAATTCTCTCTAGAATTTTCAAAATCCATGTCCACATGTTTACAATTTCACGTCAAAAAATGGCTAAAATTCCAGTTGAAATGTTTTCAAAGTCCCTTAAAAATTTTCCAATTTTTGTCCCAATTCTTCCCATTCCCATTGAAACTTTTCAAATCCCTCTCCAAATTGTTGAAATTCTCTTGAAGCTTTTAAAATTCTCTCTAGAATTTTCAAAATCCATGTCCACATGTTTACAATTTCACGTCAAAAAATGGCTAAAATTCCAGTTGAAATTTTTTCAAAGTCCCTTAAAAATTTTCCAATTTTTGTCCCAATTCTTCCCATTCCCATTGAAACTTTTCAAATCCCTCTCAAAATTGTTGAAATTCTCTTGAAGCTTTTAAAATTCTCTCTAGAATTTTCAAAATCCATGTCCACATGTTTACAATTTCACGTCAAAAATGTTAAAATTCCAGCTGAAATTTTTTCAAAGTCCCTTAAAAATTTTCCAATTTTTGTCCCAATTCTTCCTATTCCCATTGAAACTTTTCAAATCCCTTTCAAAATTGTTGAAATTCTCTTGAAGCTTTTAAAATTCTCTCTAGAATTTTCAAAATCCATGTCCACATGTTTACAATTTCACATAAAAAAATGGCTAAAATTCCAGTTGAAATTTTTTCAAAGTCCCTTAAAAATGTTCCAATTTTTGTCCCAATTCTTCCCATTCCCATTGAAACTTTTCAAATCCCTCTCAAAATTGTTGAAATTCTGTTGAAGCTTTTAAAATTCTCTCTAGAATTTTCAAAATCCATGGCCACATGTTTACAATTTCACGTAAAAAAATGGCTAAAATTCCAGTTGAAATTTTTTCAAAGTCCCTTAAAAATTTTCCAATTTTTGTCCCAATTCTTCCCATTCCCATTGAAACTTTTCAAATCCCTCTCAAAATGGTTGAAATTCTCTTGAAGCTTTTAAAATTCTCTCCAGAATTTTCAAAATCCATGTCCACATGTTTACAATTTCACATAAAAAAATGGCTAAAATTCCAGTTGAAATTTTTTCAAAGTCCCTTAAAAATTTTCCAATTTTTGTCCCAATTCTTCCCATTCCCATTGAAACTTTTCAAATCCCTCTCAAAAGTGTTGAAATTCTCTTGAAGCTTTTAAAATTCTCTCTAGAATTTTCAAAATCCATGTCCACATGTTTACAATTTCACGTCAAAAAATGGCTAAAATTCCAGTTGAAATTTTTTCAAAGTCCCTTAAAAATTTTCCAATTTTTGTCCCAATTCTTCCCATTCCCATTGAAACTTTTCAAATCCCTCTCAAAATTGTTGAAATTCTCTTGAAGCTTTTAAAATTCTCTCTAGAATTTTCAAAATCCATGTCCACATGTTTACAATTTCACATAAAAAAATGGCTAAAATTCCAGTTGAAATTTTTTCAAAGTCCCTTAAAAATTTTCCAATTTTTGTCCCAATTCTTCCCATTCCCATTGAAACTTTTCAAATCCCTCTCAAAATTGTTGAAATTCTCTTGAAGCTTTTAAAAGTCTCTCTAGAATTTTCAAAATCCATGTCCACATGTTTACAATTTCACATCAAAAAATGGCTAAAATTCCAGTGGAAATTCTTTCAAAGTCCCTTAAAAATTTTCCAATTTTTGTCCCAATTCTTCCCATTCCCATGGAAACTTTTCAAATCCCTCTCAACATTGTTGAAATTCTCTTGAAGCTTTTAAAATTCTCTCCAGAATTTTCAAAATCCATGTCCACATGTTTACAATTTCATGTAAAAATTTGCTAAAATTCCAGTTGAAATTTTTTCAAAGTCCCTTCAAAATTTTCCAATTTTTGTCCCAATTCTTCCCATTCCCATTGAAACTTTTCAAATCCCTCTCCAAATTGTTGAAATTCTCTTGAAGCTTTTAAAATTCTCTCTAGAATTTTCAAAATCCATGTCCACATGTTTACAATTTCACGTCAAAAAATGGCTAAAATTCCAGTGGAAATTTTTTCAAAGTCCCTTCAAAATTTTCCAATTTTTGTCCCAATTCTTCCCATTCCCATTGAAACTTTTCAAATCCCTCTCAAAAGTGTTGAAATTCTCTTGAAGCTTTTAAAATTCTCTCTAGAATTTTCAAAATCCATGTCCACATGTTTACAATTTCACGTCAAAAAATGGCTAAAATTCCAGTTGAAATGTTTTCAAAGTCCCTTAAAAATTTTCCAATTTTTGTCCCAATTCTTCCCATTCCCATTGAAACTTTTCAAATCCCTCTCAAAATTGTTGAAATTCTCTTGAAGCTTTTAAAATTCTCTCTAGAATTTTCAAAATCCATGTCCACATGTTTACAATTTCACGTCAAAAAATGGCTAAAATTCCAGTTGAAATTTTTTCAAAGTCCCTTAAAAATTTTCCAATTTTTGTCCCAATTCTTCCCATTCCCATTGAAACTTTTCAAATCCCTCTCAAAAGTGTTGAAATTCTCTTGAAGCTTTTAAAATTCTCTCTAGAATTTTCAAAATCCATGTCCACATGTTTACAATTTCACGTCAAAAAATGGCTAAAATTCCAGTTGAAATTTTTTCAAAGTCCCTTAAAAATTTTCCAATTTTTGTCCCAATTCTTCCCATTCCCATTGAAACTTTTCAAATCCCTCTCAAAATGGTTGAAATTCTCTTGAAGCTTTTAAAATTCTCTCTAGAATTTTCAAAATCCATGTCCACATGTTTACAATTTCACGTAAAAAAATGGCTAAAATTCCAGTTGAAATGTTTTCAAAGTCCCTTAAAAATTTTCCAATTTTTGTCCCAATTCTTCCCATTCCCATTGAAACTTTTCAAATCCCTCTCCAAATTGTTGAAATTCTCTTGAAGCTTTTAAAATTCTCTCTAGAATTTTCAAAATCCATGTCCACATGTTTACAATTTCACGTCAAAAAATGGCTAAAATTCCAGTTGAAATTTTTTCAAAGTCCCTTAAAAATTTTCCAATTTTTGTCCCAATTCTTCCCATTCCCATTGAAACTTTTCAAATCCCTCTCAAAATTGTTGAAATTCTCTTCAAGCTTTTAAAATTCTCTCTAGAATTTTCAAAATCCATGTCCACATGTTTACAATTTCACGTCAAAAATGTTAAAATTCCAGCTGAAATTTTTTCAAAGTCCCTTAAAAATTTTCCAATTTTTGTCCCAATTCTTCCTATTCCCATTGAAACTTTTCAAATCCCTTTCAAAATTGTTGAAATTCTCTTGAAGCTTTTAAAATTCTCTCTAGAATTTTCAAAATCCATGTCCACATGTTTACAATTTCACATAAAAAAATGGCTAAAATTCCAGTTGAAATTTTTTCAAAGTCCCTTAAAAATGTTCCAATTTTTGTCCCAATTCTTCCCATTCCCATTGAAACTTTTCAAATCCCTCTCAAAATTGTTGAAATTCTGTTGAAGCTTTTAAAATTCTCTCTAGAATTTTCAAAATCCATGGCCACATGTTTACAATTTCACATCAAAAAATGGCTAAAATTCCAGTTGAAATTTTTTCAAAGTCCCTTAAAAATTTTCCAATTTTTGTCCCAATTCTTCCCATTCCCATTGAAACTTTTCAAATCCCTCTCAAAATGGTTGAAATTCTCTTGAAGCTTTTAAAATTCTCTCTAGAATTTTCAAAATCCATGTCCACATGTTTACAATTTCACATAAAAAAATGGCTAAAATTCCAGTTGAAATTTTTTCAAAGTCCCTTAAAAATTTTCCAATTTTTGTCCCAATTCTTCCCATTCCCATTGAAACTTTTCAAATCCCTCTCAAAATTGTTGAAATTCTCTTGAAGCTTTTAAAATTCTCTCTAGAATTTTCAAAATCCATGTCCACATGTTTACAATTTCACATCAAAAAATGGCTAAAATTCCAGTGGAAATTTTTTCAAAGTCCCTTAAAAATTTTCCAATTTTTGTCCCAATTCTTCCCATTCCCATTGAAACTTTTCAAATCCCTCTCAACATTGTTGAAATTCTCTTGAAGCTTTTAAAATTCTCTCCAGAATTTTCAAAATCCATGTCCACATGTTTACAATTTCATGTAAAAATTTGCTAAAATTCCAGTTGAAATTTTTTCAAAGTCCCTTAAAAATTTTCCAATTTTTGTCCCAATTCTTCCCATTCCCATTGAAACTTTTCAAATCCCTCTCAAAATTGTTGAAATTCTCTTGAAGCTTTTAAAATTCTCTCTAGAATTTTCAAAATCCATGTCCACATGTTTACAATTTCACGTCAAAAAATGGCTAAAATTCCAGTGGAAATTTTTTCAAAGTCCCTTAAAAATTTTCCAATTTTTGTCCCAATTCTTCCCATTCCCATTGAAACTTTTCAAATCCCTCTCAAAATTGTTGAAATTCTCTTGAAGCTTTTAAAATTCTCTCCAGAATTTTCAAAATCCATGTCCACATGTTTACAATTTCACGTAAAAAAATGGCTAAAATTCCAGTTGAAATGTTTTCAAAGTCCCTTAAAAATTTTCCAATTTTTGTCCCAATTCTTCCCATTCCCATTGAAACTTTTCAAATCCCTCTCAAAATTGTTGAAATTCTCTTGAAGCTTTTAAAATTCTCTCTAGAATTTTCAAAATCCATGTCCACATGTTTACAATTTCACGTCAAAAAATGGCTAAAATTCCAGTTGAAATTTTTTCAAAGTCCCTTAAAAATTTTCCAATTTTTGTCCCAATTCTTCCCATTCCCATTGAAACTTTTCAAATCCCTCTCAAAATTGTTGAAATTCTCTTGAAGCTTTTAAAATTCTCTCCAGAATTTTCAAAATCCATGTCCACATGTTTACAATTTCACGTCAAAAATGTTAAAATTCCAGCTGAAATTTTTTCAAAGTCCCTTAAAAATTTTCCAATTTTTGTCCCAATTCTTCCTATTCCCATTGAAACTTTTCAAATCCCTTTCAAAATTGTTGAAATTCTCTTGAAGCTTTTAAAATTCTCTCTAGAATTTTCAAAATCCATGTCCACATGTTTACAATTTCACATAAAAAAATGGCTAAAATTCCAGTTGAAATTTTTTCAAAGTCCCTTAAAAATTTTCCAATTTTTGTCCCAATTCTTCCCATTCCCATTGAAACTTTTCAAATCCCTCTCAAAATGGTTGAAATTCTCTTGAAGCTTTTAAAATTCTCTCCAGAATTTTCAAAATCCATGTCCACATGTTTACAATTTCACATAAAAAAATGGCTAAAATTCCAGTTGAAATTTTTTCAAAGTCCCTTAAAAATTTTCCAATTTTTGTCCCAATTCTTCCCATTCCCATTGAAACTTTTCAAATCCCTCTCAAAATGGTTGAAATTCTCTTGAAGCTTTTAAAATTCTCTCCAGAATTTTCAAAATCCATGTCCACATGTTTACAATTTCATGTAAAAATTTGCTAAAATCCCAGTTGAAATTTTTTCAAAGTCCCTTAAAAATTTTCCAATTTTTGTCCCAATTCTTCCCATTCCCATTGAAACTTTTCAAATCCCTCTCAAAATTGTTGAAATTCTCTTGAAGCTTTTAAAATTCTCTCCAGAATTTTCAAAATCCATGTCCACATGTTTACAATTTCACGTCAAAAATGTTAAAATTCCAGCTGAAATTTTTTCAAAGTCCCTTAAAAATTTTCCAATTTTTGTCCCAATTCTTCCCATTCCCATTGAAACTTTTCAAATCCCTTTCAAAATTGTTGAAATTCTCTTGAAGCTTTTAAAATTCTCTCTAGAATTTTCAAAATCCATGTCCACATGTTTACAATTTCACATAAAAAATGGCTAAAATTCCAGTTGAAATTTTTTCAAAGTCCCTTAAAAATTTTCCAATTTTTGTCCCAATTCTTCCCATTCCCATTGAAACTTTTCAAATCCCTCTCAAAATTGTTGAAATTCTCTTGAAGCTTTTAAAATTCTCTCCAGAATTTTCAAAATCCATGTCCACATGTTTACAATTTCACATAAAAAAATGGCTAAAATTCCAGTTGAAATTTTTTCAAAGTGCCTTAAAAATTTTCCAATTTTTGTCCCAATTCTTCCCATTCCCATTGAAACTTTTCAAATCCCTCTCAAAATTGTTGAAATTCTCTTGAAGCTTTTAAAATTCTCTCTAGAATTTTCAAAATCCATGTCCACATGTTTACAATTTCACGTCAAAAAATGGCTAAAATTCCAGTTGAAATTTTTTCAAAGTCCCTTAAAAATTTTCCAATTTTTGTCCCAATTCTTCCCATTCCCATTGAAACTTTTCAAATCCCTCTCAAAATGGTTGAAATTCTCTTGAAGCTTTTAAAATTCTCTCTAGAATTTTCAAAATCCATGTCCACATGTTTACAATTTCACATAAAAAAATGGCTAAAATTCCAGTTGAAATTTTTTCAAAGTCCCTTAAAAATTTTCCAATTTTTGTCCCAATTCTTCCCATTCCCATTGAAACTTTTCAAATCCCTCTCAAAAGTGTTGAAATTCTCTTGAAGCTTTTAAAATTCTCTCTAGAATTTTCAAAATCCATGTCCACATGTTTACAATTTCACGTCAAAAAATGGCTAAAATTCCAGTTGAAATTTTTTCAAAGTCCCTTAAAAATTTTCCAATTTTTGTCCCAATTCTTCCCATTCCCATTGAAACTTTTCAAATCCCTCTCAAAATTGTTGAAATTCTCTTGAAGCTTTTAAAATTCTCTCTAGAATTTTCAAAATCCATGTCCACATGTTTACAATTTCACGTCAAAAATGTTAAAATTCCAGCTGAAATTTTTTCAAAGTCCCTTAAAAATTTTCCAATTTTTGTCCCAATTCTTCCTATTCCCATTGAAACTTTTCAAATCCCTTTCAAAATTGTTGAAATTCTCTTGAAGCTTTTAAAATTCTCTCTAGAATTTTCAAAATCCATGTCCACATGTTTACAATTTCACATAAAAAAATGGCTAAAATTCCAGTTGAAATTTTTTCAAAGTCCCTTAAAAATTTTCCAATTTTTGTCCCAATTCTTCCCATTCCCATTGAAACTTTTCAAATCCCTCTCAAAATTGTTGAAATTCTCTTGAAGCTTTTAAAATTCTCTCTAGAATTTTCAAAATCCATGTCCACATGTTTACAATTTCACGTCAAAAAATGGCTAAAATTCCAGTTGAAATTTTTTCAAAGTCCCTTAAAAATGTTCCAATTTTTGTCCCAATTCTTCCCATTCCCATTGAAACTTTTCAAATCCCTCTCAAAATGGTTGAAATTCTCTTGAAGCTTTTAAAATTCTCTCCAGAATTTTCAAAATCCATGTCCACATGTTTACAATTTCACATAAAAAAATGGCTAAAATTCCAGTTGAAATTTTTTCAAAGTGCCTTAAAAATTTTCCAATTTTTGTCCCAATTCTTCCCATTCCCATTGAAACTTTTCAAATCCCTCTCAAAATGGTTGAAATTCTCTTGAAGCTTTTAAAATTCTCTCTAGAATTTTCAAAATCCATGTCCACATGTTTACAATTTCACGTCAAAAAATGGCTAAAATTCCAGTTGAAATTTTTTCAAAGTCCCTTAAAAATTTTCCAATTTTTGTCCCAATTCTTCCCATTCCCATTGAAACTTTTCAAATCCCTCTCAAAATTGTTGAAATTCTCTTGAAGCTTTTAAAATTCTCTCTAGAATTTTCAAAATCCATGTCCACAGGTTTACAATTTCACATCAAAAATGGCTAAAATTCCAGTGGAAATTTTTTCAAAGTCCCTTAAAAATTTTCCAATTTTTGTCCCAATTCTTCCCATTCCCATTGAAACTTTTCAAATCCCTCTCCAAATTGTTGAAATTCTCTTGAAGCTTTTAAAATTCTCTCTAGAATTTTCAAAATCCATGTCCACATGTTTACAATTTCACATAAAAAAATGGCTAAAATTCCAGTTGAAATGTTTTCAAAGTCCCTTAAAAATTTTCCAATTTTTGTCCCAATTCTTCCCATTCCCATTGAAACTTTTCAAATCCCTCTCAAAATGGTTGAAATTCTCTTGAAGCTTTTAAAATTCTCTCTAGAATTTTCAAAATCCATGTCCACATGTTTACAATTTCACGTCAAAAAATGGCTAAAATTCCAGTTGAAATTTTTTCAAAGTCCCTTCAAAATTTTCCAATTTTTGTCCCAATTCTTCCCATTCCCATTGTAACTTTTCAAATCCCTCTCAAAATTGTTGAAATTCTCTTGAAGCTTTTAAAATTCTCTCTAGAATTTTCAAAATCCATGTCCACATGTTTACAATTTCACGTCAAAAATGTTAAAATTCCAGCTGAAATTTTTTCAAAGTCCCTTAAAAATTTTCCAATTTTTGTCCCAATTCTTCCTATTCCCATTGAAACTTTTCAAATCCCTTTCAAAATTGTTGAAATTCTCATGAAGCTTTTAAAATTCTCTCTAGAATTTTCAAAATCCATGTCCACATGTTTACAATTTCACATTAAAAAATTGCTAAAATTCCAGTTGAAACTTTTTCAAAGTCCCTTAAAAATTTTCCAATTTTTGTCCCAATTCTTCCCATTCCCATTGAAACTTTTCAAATCCCTCTCAAAATTGTTGAAATTCTCTTGAAGCTTTTAAAATTCTCTCTAGAATTTTCAAAATCCATGTCCACATGTTTACAATTTCACGTCAAAAAATGGCTAAAATTCCAGTTGAAATTTTTTCAAAGTCCCTTAAAAATTTTCCAATTTTTGTCCCAATTCTTCCCATTCCCATTGAAACTTTTCAAATCCCTCTCAAAATGGTTGAAATTCTCTTGAAGCTTTTAAAATTCTCTCCAGAATTTTCAAAATCCATGTCCACATGTTTACAATTTCACATAAAAAAATGGCTAAAATTCCAGTTGAAATTTTTTCAAAGTGCCTTAAAAATTTTCCAATTTTTGTCCCAATTCTTCCCATTCCCATTGAAACTTTTCAAATCCCTCTCAAAATTGTTGAAATTCTCTTGAAGCTTTTAAAATTCTCTCCAGAATTTTCAAAATCCATGTCCACATGTTTACAATTTCACGTCAAAAAATGGCTAAAATTCCAGTTGAAATTTTTTCAAAGTCCCTTAAAAATTTTCCAATTTTTGTCCCAATTCTTCCCATTCCCATTGAAACTTTTCAAATCCCTCTCAAAATGGTTGAAATTCTCTTGAAGCTTTTAAAATTCTCTCTAGAATTTTCAAAATCCATGTCCACATGTTTACAATTTCACATAAAAAAATGGCTAAAATTCCAGTTGAAATTTTTTCAAAGTCCCTTAAAAATTTTCCAATTTTTGTCCCAATTCTTCCCATTCCCATTGAAACTTTTCAAATCCCTCTCAAAATTGTTGAAATTCTCTTGAAGCTTTTAAAATTCTCTCTAGAATTTTCAAAATCCATGTCCACATGTTTACAATTTCACATCAAAAAATGGCTAAAATTCCAGTGGAAATTTTTTCAAAGTCCCTTAAAAATGTTCCAATTTTTGTCCCAATTCTTCCCATTCCCATTGAAACTTTTCAAATCTCTCTCAACATTCTTGAAATTCACTTGAAGCTTTTAAAATTCTCTCCAGAATTTTCAAAATCCATGTCCACATGTTTACAATTTCATGTAAAAATTTGCTAAAATTCCAGTTGAAATTTTTTCAAAGTCCCTTAAAAATTTTCCAATTTTTGTCCCAATTCTTCCCATTCCCATTGAAACTTTTCAAATCCCTCTCAAAATTGTTGAAATTCTCTTGAAGCTTTTAAAATTCTCTCTAGAATTTTCAAAATCCATGTCCACATGTTTACAATTTCACGTCAAAAAATGGCTAAAATTCCAGTGGAAATTTTTTCAAAGTCCCTTAAAAATTTTTTAATTTTTGTCCCAATTCTTCCCATTCCCATTGAAACTTTTCAAATCCCTCTCAAAACTGTTGAAATTCTGTTGAAGCTTTTAAAATTCTCTCTAGAATTTTCAAAATCCATGTCCACATGTTTACAATTTCACGTCAAAAAATGGCTAAAATTCCAGTTGAAATTTTTTCAAAGTCCCTTAAAAATTTTCCAATTTTTGTCCCAATTCTTCCCATTCCCATTGAAACTTTTCAAATCCCTCTCAACATTGTTGAAATTCTCTTGAAGCTTTTAAAATTCTCTCTAGAATTTTCAAAATCCATGTCCACATGTTTACAATTTCACGTCAAAAAATGGCTAAAATTCCAGTTGAAATGTTTTCAAAGTCCCTTAAAAATTTTCCAATTTTTGTCCCAATTCTTCCCATTCCCATTGAAACTTTTCAAATCCCTCTCAACATTGTTGAAATTCTCTTGAAGCTTTTAAAATTCTCTCCAGAATTTTCAAAATCCATGTCCACATGTTTACAATTTCACATCAAAAATGTTAAAATTCCAGCTGAAATTTTTTCAAAGTCCCTTAAAAATTTTCCAATTTTTGTCCCAATTCTTCCCATTCCCATTGAAACTTTTCAAATCCCTTTCAAAATTGTTGAAATTCTCTTGAAGCTTTTAAAATTCTCTCTAGAATTTTCAAAATCCATGTCCACATGTTTACAATTTCACATAAAAAAATGGCTAAAATTCCAGTTGAAATTTTTTCAAAGTCCCTTAAAAATTTTCCAATTTTTGTCCCAATTCTTCCCATTCCCATTGAAACTTTTCAAATCTCTCTCAACATTCTTGAAATTCTCTTGAAGCTTTTAAAATTCTCTCCAGAATTTTCAAAATCCATGTCCACATGTTTACAATTTCATGTAAAAATTTGCTAAAATTCCAGTTGAAATTTTTTCAAAGTCCCTTAAAAATTTTCCAATTTTTGTCCCAATTCTTCCCATTCCCATTGAAACTTTTCAAATCCCTCTCAAAATTGTTGAAATTCTCTTGAAGCTTTTAAAATTCTCTCTAGAATTTTCAAAATCCATGTCCACATGTTTACAATTTCACGTCAAAAAATGGCTAAAATTCCAGTTGAAATTTTTTCAAAGTCCCTTAAAAATTTTCCAATTTTTGTCCCAATTCTTCCCATTCCCATGGAAACTTTTCAAATCCCTCTCAAAAGTGTTGAAATTCTCTTGAAGCTTTTAAAATTCTCTCCAGAATTTTCAAAATCCATGTCCACATGTTTACAATGTCACATCAAAAATGTTAAAATTCCAGCTGAAATTTTTTCAAAGTCCCTTAAAAATTTTCCAATTTTTGTCCCAATTCTTCCCATTCCCATTGAAACTTTTCAAATCCCTCTCAAAACTGTTGAAATTCTGTTGAAGCTTTTAAAATTCTCTCTAGAATTTTCAAAATCCATGTCCACATGTTTACAATTTCACGTCAAAAAATGGCTAAAATTCCAGTTGAAATTTTTTCAAAGTCCCTTAAAAATTTTCCAATTTTTGTCCCAATTCTTCCCATTCCCATTGAAACTTTTCAAATCCCTCTCAAAATGGTTGAAATTCTCTTGAAGCTTTTAAAATTCTCTCTAGAATTTTCAAAATCCATGTCCACATGTTTACAATTTCACATAAAAAAATGGCTAAAATTCCAGTTGAAATTTTTTCAAACTCCCTTAAAAATTTTCCAATTTTTGTCCCAATTCTTCCCATTCCCATTGAAACTTTTCAAATCCCTCTCAACATTGTTGAAATTCTCTTGAAGCTTTTAAAATTCTCTCTAGAATTTTCAAAATCCATGTCCACATGTTTACAATTTCACGTCAAAAAATGGCTAAAATTCCAGTTGAAATGTTTTCAAAGTCCCTTAAAAATTTTCCAATTTTTGTCCCAATTCTTCCCATTCCCATTGAAACTTTTCAAATCCCTCTCAACATTGTTGAAATTCTCTTGAAGCTTTTAAAATTCTCTCCAGAATTTTCAAAATCCATGTCCACATGTTTACAATTTCACATCAAAAATGTTAAAATTCCAGCTGAAATTTTTTCAAAGTCCCTTAAAAATTTTCCAATTTTTGTCCCAATTCTTCCCATTCCCATTGAAACTTTTCAAATCCCTTTCAAAATTGTTGAAATTCTCTTGAAGCTTTTAAAATTCTCTCTAGAATTTTCAAAATCCATGTCCACATGTTTACAATTTCACATAAAAAAATGGCTAAAATTCCAGTTGAAATTTTTTCAAAGTCCCTTAAAAATTTTCCAATTTTTGTCCCAATTCTTCCCATTCCCATTGAAACTTTTCAAATCTCTCTCAACATTCTTGAAATTCTCTTGAAGCTTTTAAAATTCTCTCCAGAATTTTCAAAATCCATGTCCACATGTTTACAATTTCATGTAAAAATTTGCTAAAATTCCAGTTGAAATTTTTTCAAAGTCCCTTAAAAATTTTCCAATTTTTGTCCCAATTCTTCCCATTCCCATTGAAACTTTTCAAATCCCTCTCAAAATTGTTGAAATTCTCTTGAAGCTTTTAAAATTCTCTCTAGAATTTTCAAAATCCATGTCCACATGTTTACAATTTCACGTCAAAAAATGGCTAAAATTCCAGTTGAAATTTTTTCAAAGTCCCTTAAAAATTTTCCAATTTTTGTCCCAATTCTTCCCATTCCCATGGAAACTTTTCAAATCCCTCTCAAAAGTGTTGAAATTCTCTTGAAGCTTTTAAAATTCTCTCCAGAATTTTCAAAATCCATGTCCACATGTTTACAATGTCACATCAAAAATGTTAAAATTCCAGCTGAAATTTTTTCAAAGTCCCTTAAAAATTTTCCAATTTTTGTCCCAATTCTTCCCATTCCCATTGAAACTTTTCAAATCCCTCTCAAAACTGTTGAAATTCTGTTGAAGCTTTTAAAATTCTCTCTAGAATTTTCAAAATCCATGTCCACATGTTTACAATTTCACGTCAAAAAATGGCTAAAATTCCAGTTGAAATTTTTTCAAAGTCCCTTAAAAATTTTCCAATTTTTGTCCCAATTCTTCCCATTCCCATTGAAACTTTTCAAATCCCTCTCAAAATGGTTGAAATTCTCTTGAAGCTTTTAAAATTCTCTCTAGAATTTTCAAAATCCATGTCCACATGTTTACAATTTCACATAAAAAAATGGCTAAAATTCCAGTTGAAATTTTTTCAAACTCCCTTAAAAATTTTCCAATTTTTGTCCCAATTCTTCCCATTCCCATTGAAACTTTTCAAATCCCTCTCAAAATTGTTGAAATTCTCTTGAAGCTTTTAAAATTCTCTCTAGAATTTTCAAAATCCATGTCCACATGTTTACAATTTCACATAAAAAAATGGCTAAAATTCCAGTTGAAATTTTTTCAAAGTCCCTTAAAAATTTTCCAATTTTTGTCCCAATTCTTCCCATTCCCATTGAAACTTTTCAAATCCCTCTCAAAATTGTTGAAATTCTCTTGAAGCTTTTAAAATTCTCTCTAGAATTTTCAAAATCCATGTCCACATGTTTACAATTTCATATAAAAAAATGGCTAAAATTCCAGTTGAAATTTTTTCAAAGTCCCTTAAAAATTTTCCAATTTTTGTCCCAATTCTTCCCATTCCCATTGAAACTTTTCAAATCCCTCTCAAAATTGTTGAAATTCTCTTGAAGCTTTTAAAATTCTCTCTAGAATTTTCAAAATCCATGTCCACATGTTTACAATTTCACGTCAAAAAATGGCTAAAATTCCAGTTGAAATTTTTTCAAAGTCCCTTAAAAATTTTCCAATTTTTGTCCCAATTCTTCCCATTCCCATTGAAACTTTTCAAATCCCTCTCAAAATTGTTGAAATTCTCTTGAAGCTTTTAAAATTCTCTCTAGAATTTTCAAAATCCATGTCCACATGTTTACAATTTCACGTCAAAAAATGGCTAAAATTCCAGTTGAAATTTTTTCAAAGTCCCTTAAAAATTTTCCAATTTTTGTCCCAATTCTTCCCATTCCCATTGAAACTTTTCAAATCCCTCTCAACATTGTTGAAATTCTCTTGAAGCTTTTAAAATTCTCTCCAGAATTTTCAAAATCCATGTCCACATGTTTACAATTTCACGTCAAATAATGGCTAAAATTCCAGTTGAAATGTTTTCAAAGTCCCTTAAAAATTTTCCAATTTTTGTCCCAATTCTTCCCATTCCCATTGAAACTTTTCAAATCCCTCTCAAAATTGTTGAAATTCTCTTGAAGCTTTTAAAATTCTCTCTAGAATTTTCAAAATCCATGTCCACATGTTTACAATTTCACTTCAAAAAATGGCTAAAATTCCAGTTGAAATGTTTTCAAAGTCCCTTAAAAATTTTCCAATTTTTTTCCCAATTCTTCCCATTCCCATTGAAACTTTTCAAATCCCTCTCAAAATTGTTGAAATTCTCTTGAAGCTTTTAAAATTCTCTCTAGAATTTTCAAAATCCATGTCCACATGTTTACAATTTCACGTCAAAAAATGGCTAAAATTCCAGTTGAAATTTTTTCAAAGTCCCTTCAAAATTTTCCAATTTTTGTCCCAATTCTTCCCATTCCCATTGAAACTTTTCAAATCCCTCTCCAAATTGTTGAAATTCTCTTGAAGCTTTTAAAATTCTCTCCAGAATTTTCAAAATCCATGTCCACATGTTGACAATTTCACATCAAAAATGTTAAAATTCCAGTTGAAATTGTTTCAAAGTCCCTTAAAAATTTTCCAATTTTTGTCCCAATTCTTCCCATTCCCATTGAAACTTTTCAAATCCCTCTCAACATTGTTGAAATTCTGTTGAAGCTTTTAAAATTCTCTCTAGAATTTTCAAAATCCATGTCCACATGTTTACAATTTCACATAAAAAAATGGCTAAAATTCCAGTTGAAATGTTTTCAAAGTCCCTTCAAAATTTTCCAATTTTTGTCCCAATTCTTCCCATTCCCATTGAAACTTTTCAAATCCCTCTCAAAATTGTTGAAATTCTCTTGAAGCTTTTAAAATTCTCTCTAGAATTTTCAAAATCCATGTCCACATGTTTACAATTTCACGTCAAAAAATGGCTAAAATTCCAGTTGAAATTTTTTCAAAGTCCCTTAAAAATGTTCCAATTTTTGTCCCAATTCTTCCCATTCCCATTGAAACTTTTCAAATCCCTCTCAAAATTGTTGAAATTCTCTTGAAGCTTTTAAAATTCTCTCCAGAATTTTCAAAATCCATGTCCACATGTTTACAATTTCATGTAAAAATTTGCTAAAATTCCAGTTGAAATTTTTTCAAAGTCCCTTAAAAATTTTCCAATTTTTGTCCCAATTCTTCCCATTCCCATTGAAACTTTTCAAATCCCTCTCAAAATTGTTGAAATTCTCTTGAAGCTTTTAAAATTCTCTCTAGAATTTTCAAAATCCATGTCCACATGTTTACAATTTCACGTCAAAAAATGGCTAAAATTCCAGTGGAAATTTTTTCAAAGTCCCTTAAAAATTTTTTAATTTTTGTCCCAATTCTTCCCATTCCCATTGAAACTTTTCAAATCCCTCTCAAAACTGTTGAAATTCTCTTGAAGCTTTTAAAATTCTCTCTAGAATTTTCAAAATCCATGTCCACATGTTTACAATTTCATGTCAAAAAATGGCTAAAATTCCAGTTGAAATTTTTTCAAAGTCCCTTAAAAATTTTCCAATTTTTGTCCCAATTCTTCCCATTCCCATTGAAACTTTTCAAATCCCTCTCAAAATTGTTGAAATTCTCTTGAAGCTTTTAAAATTCTCTCTAGAATTTTCAAAATCCATGTCCACATGTTTACAATTTCACGTCAAAAAATGGCTAAAATTCCAGTTGAAATTTTTTCAAAGTCCCTTAAAAATTTTCCAATTTTTGTCCCAATTCTTCCCATTCCCATTGAAACTTTTCAAATCCCTCTCAAAATTGTTGAAATTCTCTTGAAGCTTTTAAAATTCTCTCCAGAATTTTCAAAATCCATGTCCACATGTTTACAATTTCACGTCAAAAAATGGCTAAAATTCCAGTTGAAATTTTTTCAAAGTCCCTTAAAAATTTTCCAATTTTTGTCCCAATTCTTCCCATTCCCATTGAAACTTCTCAAATCCCTCTCAAAATTGTTGAAATTCTCTTGAAGCTTTTAAAATTCTCTCTAGAATTTTCAAAATCCATGTCCACATGTTTACAATTTCACGTCAAAAAATGGCTAAAATTCCAGTTGAAATGTTTTCAAAGTCCCTTAAAAATTTTCCAATTTTTGTCCCAATTCTTCCCATTCCCATTGAAACTTTTCAAATCCCTCTCAAAATTGTTGAAATTCTCTTGAAGCTTTTAAAATTCTCTCTAGAATTTTCAAAATCCATCTCCACATGTTTACAATTTCACGTCAAAAAATGGCTAAAATTCCAGTTGAAATTTTTTCAAAGTCCCTTAAAAATTTTCCAATTTTTGTCCCAATTCTTCCCATTCCCATTGAAACTTTTCAAATCCCTCTCAAAATTGTTGAAATTCTCTTGAAGCTTTTAAAATTCTCTCCAGAATTTTCAAAATCCATGTCCACATGTTGACAATTTCACATCAAAAATGTTAAAATTCCAGTTGAAATTGTTTCAAAGTCCCTTAAAAATTTTCCAATTTTTGTCCCAATTCTTCCCATTCCCATTGAAACTTTTCAAATCCCTCTCAAAACTGTTGAAATTCTGTTGAAGCTTTTAAAATTCTCTCTAGAATTTTCAAAATCCATGTCCACATGTTTACAATTTCACGTCAAAAAATGGCTAAAATTCCAGTTGAAATTTTTTCAAAGTCCCTTAAAAATTTTCCAATTTTTGTCCCAATTCTTCCCATTCCCATTGAAACTTTTCAAATCCCTCTCAACATTGTTGAAATTCTGTTGAAGCTTTTAAAATTCTCTCTAGAATTTTCAAAATCCATGTCCACATGTTTACAATTTCACATAAAAAAATGGCTAAAATTCCAGTTGAAATGTTTTCAAAGTCCCTGAAAAATTTTCCAATTTTTGTCCCAATTCTTCCCATTCCCATTGAAACTTTTCAAATCCCTCTCAAAATTGTTGAAATTCTCTTGAAGCTTTTAAAATTCTCTCTAGAATTTTCAAAATCCATGTCCACATGTTTACAATTTCACGTCAAAAAATGGCTAAAATTCCAGTTGAAATTTTTTCAAAGTCCCTTAAAAATGTTCCAATTTTTGTCCCAATTCTTCCCATTCCCATTGAAACTTTTCAAATCCCTCTCAAAATTGTTGAAATTCTCTTGAAGCTTTTAAAATTCTCTCCAGAATTTTCAAAATCCATGTCCACATGTTTACAATTTCATGTAAAAATTTGCTAAAATTCCAGTTGAAATTTTTTCAAAGTCCCTTAAAAATTTTCCAATTTTTGTCCCAATTCTTCCCATTCCCATTGAAACTTTTCAAATCCCTTTCAAAATTGTTGAAATTCTCTTGAAGCTTTTAAAATTCTCTCTAGAATTTTCAAAATCCATGTCCACATGTTTACAATTTCACGTCAAAAAATGGCTAAAATTCCAGTGGAAATTTTTTCAAAGTCCCTTAAAAATTTTTTAATTTTTGTCCCAATTCTTCCCATTCCCATTGAAACTTTTCAAATCCCTCTCAAAACTGTTGAAATTCTCTTGAAGCTTTTAAAATTCTCTCTAGAATTTTCAAAATCCATGTCCACATGTTTACAATTTCATGTCAAAAAATGGCTAAAATTCCAGTTGAAATTTTTTCAAAGTCCCTTAAAAATTTTCCAATTTTTGTCCCAATTCTTCCCATTCCCATTGAAACTTTTCAAATCCCTCTCAAAATTGTTGAAATTCTCTTGAAGCTTTTAAAATTCTCTCTAGAATTTTCAAAATCCATGTCCACATGTTTACAATTTCACGTCAAAAAATGGCTAAAATTCCAGTTGAAATTTTTTCAAAGTCCCTTAAAAATTTTCCAATTTTTGTCCCAATTCTTCCCATTCCCATTGAAACTTTTCAAATCCCTCTCAAAATTGTTGAAATTCTCTTGAAGCTTTTAAAATTCTCTCCAGAATTTTCAAAATCCATGTCCACATGTTTACAATTTCACGTCAAAAAATGGCTAAAATTCCAGTTGAAATTTTTTCAAAGTCCCTTAAAAATTTTCCAATTTTTGTCCCAATTCTTCCCATTCCCATTGAAACTTTTCAAATCCCTCTCAAAATTGTTGAAATTCTCTTGAAGCTTTTAAAATTCTCTCTAGAATTTTCAAAATCCATGTCCACATGTTTACAATTTCACGTCAAAAAATGGCTAAAATTCCAGTTGAAATGTTTTCAAAGTCCCTTAAAAATTTTCCAATTTTTTGTCCCAATTCTTCCCATTCCCATTGAAACTTTTCAAATCCCTCTCAAAATTGTTGAAATTCTCTTGAAGCTTTTAAAATTCTCTCTAGAATTTTCAAAATCCATGTCCACATGTTTACAATTTCACGTCAAAAAATGGCTAAAATTCCAGTTGAAATTTTTTCAAAGTCCCTTAAAAATTTTCCAATTTTTGTCCCAATTCTTCCCATTCCCATTGAAACTTTTCAAATCCCTCTCAAAATTGTTGAAATTCTCTTGAAGCTTTTAAAATTCTCTCTAGAATTTTCAAAATCCATGTCCACATGTTTACAATTTCACGTCAAAAAATGGCTAAAATTCCAGTTGAAATTTTTTCAAAGTCCCTTAAAAATTTTCCAATTTTTGTCCCAATTCTTCCCATTCCCATTGAAACTTTTCAAATCCCTCTCAAAATTGTTGAAATTCTCTTGAAGCTTTTAAAATTCTCTCCAGAATTTTCAAAATCCATGTCCACATGTTGACAATTTCACATCAAAAATGTTAAAATTCCAGTTGAAATTGTTTCAAAGTCCCTTAAAAATTTTCCAATTTTTGTCCCAATTCTTCCCATTCCCATTGAAACTTTTCAAATCCCTCTCAAAATTGTTGAAATTCTCTTGAAGCTTTTAAAATTCTCTCTAGAATTTTCAAAATCCATGTCCACATGTTTACAATTTCACGTCAAAAAATGGCTAAAATTCCAGTGGAAATTTTTTCAAAGTCCCTTAAAAATTTTCCAATTTTTGTCCCAATTCTTCCCATTCCCATTGAAACTTTTCAAATCCCTCTCAACATTGTTGAAATTCTGTTGAAGCTTTTAAAATTCTCTCTAGAATTTTCAAAATCTGTGTCCACATGTTTACAATTTCACGTCAAAAAATGGCTAAAATTCCAGTTGAAATTTTTTCAAAGTCCCTTCAAAATTTTCCAATTTTTGTCCCAATTCTTCCCATTCCCATTGAAACTTTTCAAATCCCTCTCAAAATTGTTGAAATTCTCTTGAAGCTTTTAAAATTCTCTCTAGAATTTTCAAAATCCATGTCCACATGTTTACAATTTCACGTCAAAAAATGGCTAAAATTCCAGTTGAAATTTTTTCAAAGTCCCTTAAAAATGTTCCAATTTTTGTCCCAATTCTTCCCATTCCCATTGAAACTTTTCAAATCCCTCTCCAAATTGTTGAAATTCTCTTGAAGCTTTTAAAATTCTCTCCAGAATTTTCAAAATCCATGTCCACATGTTTACAATTTCATGTAAAAATTTGCTAAAATTCCAGTTGAAATTTTTTCAAAGTCCCTTAAAAATTTTCCAATTTTTGTCCCAATTCTTCCCATTCCCATTGAAACTTTTCAAATCCCTCTCAAAATGGTTGAAATTCTCTTGAAGCTTTTAAAATTCTCTCTAGAATTTTCAAAATCCATGTCCACATGTTTACAATTTCACGTCAAAAAATGGCTAAAATTCCAGTGGAAATTTTTTCAAAGTCCCTTAAAAATTTTTTAATTTTTGTCCCAATTCTTCCCATTCCCATTGAAACTTTTCAAATCCCTCTCAAAACTGTTGAAATTCTGTTGAAGCTTTTAAAATTCTCTCTAGAATTTTCAAAATCCATGTCCACATGTTTACAATTTCACGTCAAAAAATGGCTAAAATTCCAGTTGAAATTTTTTCAAAGTCCCTTAAAAATTTTCCAATTTTTGTCCCAATTCTTCCCATTCCCATTGAAACTTTTCAAATCCCTCTCAAAATTGTTGAAATTCTCTTGAAGCTTTTAAAATTCTCTCTAGAATTTTCAAAATCCATGTCCACATGTTTACAATTTCACGTCAAAAAATGGCTAAAATTCCAGTTGAAATTTTTTCAAAGTCCCTTAAAAATTTTCCAATTTTTGTCCCAATTCTTCCCATTCCCATTGAAACTTTTCAAATCCCTCTCCAAATTGTTGAAATTCTCTTGAAGCTTTTAAAATTCTCTCTAGAATTTTCAAAATCCATGTCCACATGTTTACAATTTAGTGTAAAAATTTGCTAAAATTCCAGCTGAAATTTTTTCAAAGTCCCTTAAAAATTTTCCAATTTTTGTCCCAATTCTTCCCATTCCCATTGAAACTTTTCAAATCCCTTTCAAAATTGTTGAAATTCTCTTGAAGCTTTTAAAATTCTCTCTAGAATTTTCAAAATCCATGTCCACATGTTTACAATTTCACATCAAAAAATGGCTAAAATTCCAGTTGAAATTTTTTCAAAGTCCCTTAAAAATTTTCCAATTTTTGTCCCAATTCTTCCCATTCCCATTGAAACTTTTCAAATCCCTCTCAAAATGGTTGAAATTCTCTTGAAGCTTTTAAAATTCTCTCTAGAATTTTCAAAATCCATGTCCACATGTTTACAATTTCACATAAAAAAATGGCTAAAATTCCAGTTGAAATTTTTTCAAAGTCCCTTAAAAATTTTCCAATTTTTGTCCCAATTCTTCCCATTCCCATTGAAACTTTTCAAATCCCTCTCAAAATTGTTGAAATTCTCTTGAAGCTTTTAAAATTCTCTCTAGAATTTTCAAAATCCATGTCCACATGTTTACAATTTCACATAAAAAAATGGCTAAAATTCCAGTTGAAATTTTTTCAAAGTCCCTTAAAAATTTTCCAATTTTTGTCCCAATTCTTCCCATTCCCATTGAAACTTTTCAAATCCCTCTCAAAATTGTTGAAATTCTCTTGAAGCTTTTAAAATTCTCTCTAGAATTTTCAAAATCCATGTCCACATGTTTACAATTTCATATAAAAAAATGGCTAAAATTCCAGTTGAAATTTTTTCAAAGTCCCTTAAAAATTTTCCAATTTTTGTCCCAATTCTTCCCATTCCCATTGAAACTTTTCAAATCCCTCTCAAAATTGTTGAAATTCTCTTGAAGCTTTTAAAATTCTCTCTAGAATTTTCAAAATCCATGTCCACATGTTTACAATTTCACGTCAAAAAATGGCTAAAATTCCAGTTGAAATTTTTTCAAAGTCCCTTAAAAATTTTCCAATTTTTGTCCCAATTCTTCCCATTCCCATTGAAACTTTTCAAATCCCTCTCAAAATTGTTGAAATTCTGTTGAAGCTTTTAAAATTCTCTCTAGAATTTTCAAAATCCATGTCCACATGTTTACAATTTCACGTCAAAAAATGGCTAAAATTCCAGTTGAAATTTTTTCAAAGTCCCTTAAAAATTTTCCAATTTTTGTCCCAATTCTTCCCATTCCCATTGAAACTTTTCAAATCCCTCTCAAAAGTGTTGAAATTCTCTTGAAGCTTTTAAAATTCTCTCCAGAATTTTCAAAATCCATGTCCACATGTTTACAATTTCACGACAAAAAATGGCTAAAATTCCAGTTGAAATTTTTTCAAAGTCCCTTAAAAATTTTCCAATTTTTGTCCCAATTCTTCCCATTCCCATTGAAACTTTTCAAATCCCTCTCAAAATTGTTGAAATTCTCTTGAAGCTTTTAAAATTCTCTCTAGAATTTTCAAAATCCATGTCCACATGTTTACAATTTCACATAAAAAAATGGCTAAAATTCCAGTTGAAATTTTTTCAAAGTCCCTTAAAAATTTTCCAATTTTTGTCCCAATTCTTCCCATTCCCATTGAAACTTTTCAAATCCCTCTCAAAATTGTTGAAATTCTCTTGAAGCTTTTAAAATTCTCTCTAGAATTTTCAAAATCCATGTCCACATGTTTACAATTTCATATAAAAAAATGGCTAAAATTCCAGTTGAAATTTTTTCAAGTCCCTTAAAAATTTTCCAATTTTTGTCCCAATTCTTCCCATTCCCATTGAAACTTTTCAAATCCCTCTCCAAATTGTTGAAATTCTCTTGAAGCTCTTAAAATTCTCTCTAGAATTTTCAAAATCCATGTCCACATGTTTACAATTTCACGTCAAAAAATGGCTAAAATTCCAGTGGAAATTTTTTCAAAGTCCCTTAAAAATTTTCCAATTTTTGTCCCAATTCTTCCCATTCCCATTGAAACTTTTCAAATCCCTCTCAAAATTGTTGAAATTCTGTTGAAGCTTTTAAAATTCTCTCTAGAATTTTCAAAATCCATGTCCACATGTTTACAATTTCACGTCAAAAAATGGCTAAAATTCCAGTTGAAATTTTTTCAAAGTCCCTTAAAAATTTTCCAATTTTTGTCCCAATTCTTCCCATTCCCATTGAAACTTTTCAAATCCCTCTCAACATTGTTGAAATTCTCTTGAAGCTTTTAAAATTCTCTCCAGAATTTTCAAAATCCATGTCCACATGTTTACAATTTCACATAAAAAAATGGCTAAAATTCCAGTTGAAATTTTTTCAAAGTCCCTTAAAAATTTTCCAATTTTTGTCCCAATTCTTCCCATTCCCATTGAAACTTTTCAAATCCCTCTCAAAATTGTTGAAATTCTCTTGAAGCTTTTAAAATTCTCTCTAGAATTTTCAAAATCCATGTCCACATGTTTACAATTTCACGTCAAAAAATGGCTAAAATTCCAGTTGAAATGTTTTCAAAGTCCCTTAAAAATTTTCCAATTTTTTGTCCCAATTCTTCCCATTC
>NW_028116952.1:0-23217 GCF_964273445.1 Streptopelia decaocto | reverse complement strand
AAATTTCAACTGGAATTTTAGCCATTTTTTGACGTGAAATTGTAAACATGTGCCCATGGATTTTGAAAATTCTAGAGAGAATTTTAAAAGCTTCAACAGAATTTCAACAATTTTGAGAGGGATTTGAAAAGTTTCAATGGGAATGGGAAGAATTGGGACAAAAATTGGAAAATTTTTAAGGGACTTTGAAAAAATTTCAACTGGAATTTTAGCCATTTTTTGACGTGAAATTGTAAACATGTGGACATGGATTTTGAAAATTCTAGAGAGAATTTTAAAAGCTTCAACAGAATTTCAACAATTTTGAGAGGGATTTGAAAAGTTTCAATGGGAATGGGAAGAATTGGGACAAAAATTGGAAAATTTTTAAGGGACTTTGAAAAAATTTCAACTGGAATTTTAGCCATTTTTTGACGTGAAATTGTAAACATGTGGCCATGGATTTTGAAAATTCTAGAGAGAATTTTAAAAGCTTCAAGAGAATTTCAACAATTTTGAGAGGGATTTGAAAAGTTTCAATGGGAATGGGAAGAATTGGGACAAAAATTGGAAAATTTTTAAGGGACTTTGAAAAAATTTCAACTGGAATTTTAGCCATTTTTTTATGTGAAATTGTAAACATGTGGCCATGGATTTTGAAAATTCTAGAGAGAATTTTAAAAGCTTCAACAGAATTTCTACAATTTTGAGAGGGATTTGAAAAGTTTCAATGGGAATGGGAAGAATTGGGACAAAAATTGGAAAATTTTTAAGGGACTTTGAAAAAATTTCAACTGGAATTTTAGCCATTTTTTTATGTGAAATTGTAAACATGTGGACATGGATTTTGAAAATTCTAGAGAGAATTTTAAAAGCTTCAACAGAATTTCAACTATTTTGAGAGGGATTTGAAAAGTTTCAATGGGAATGGGAAGAATTGGGACAAAAATTGGAAATTTTTTAAGGGACTTTGAAAAAATTTCAGCTGGAATTTTAGCAATTTTTTTACGTGAAATTGTAAACATGTGGACATGGATTTTGAAAATTCTAGAGAGAATTTTAAAAGCTTCAAGAGAATTTCAACAATTTTGAGAGGGATTTGAAAAGTTTCAATGGGAATGGGAAGAATTGGGACAAAAATTGGAAAATTTTGAAGGGACTTTGAAAAAATTTCAACTGGAATTTTAGCCATTTTTTTACGTGAAATTGTAAACATGTGGACATGGATTTTGAAAATTCTAGAGAGAATTTTAAAAGCTTCAACAGAATTTCTACAATTTTGAGAGGGATTTGAAAAGTTTCAATGGGAATGGGAAGAATTGGGACAAAAATTGGAAAATTTTTAAGGGACTTTGAAAAAATTTCAACTGGAATTTTAGCCATTTTTTGACGTGAAATTGTAAACATGTGGCCATGGATTTTGAAAATTCTAGAGAGAATTTTAAAAGCTTCAACAGAATTTCAACAATTTTGAGAGGGATTTGAAAAGTTTCAATGGGAATGGGAAGAATTGGGACAAAAATTGGAAAATTTTTAAGGGACTTTGAAAAAATTTCAACTGGAATTTTAGCCATTTTTTGACGTGAAATTGTAAACATGTGGCCATGGATTTTGAAAATTCTAGAGAGAATTTTAAAAGCTTCAAGAGAATTTCAACAATTTTGAGAGGGATTTGAAAAGTTTCAATGGGAATGGGAAGAATTGGGACAAAAATTGGAAAATTTTTAAGGGACTTTGAAAAAATTTCAACTGGAATTTTAGCCATTTTTTTATGTGAAATTGTAAACATGTGGCCATGGATTTTGAAAATTCTAGAGAGAATTTTAAAAGCTTCAACAGAATTTCAACAATTTTGAGAGGGATTTGAAAAGTTTCAATGGGAATGGGAAGAATTGGGACAAAAATTGGAAAATTTTTAAGGGACTTTGAAAAAATTTCAACTGGAATTTTAGCAATTTTTTGACGTGAAATTGTAAACATGTGGACATGGATTTTGAAAATTCTAGAGAGAATTTTAAAAGCTTCAAGAGAATTTCAACAATTTTGAGAGGGATTTGAAAAGTTTCAATGGGAATGGGAAGAATTGGGACAAAAATTGGAAAATTTTTAAGGGACTTTGAAAAATTTCAACTGGAATTTTAGCCATTTTTTTATGTGAAATTGTAAACATGTGGACATGGATTTTGAAAATTCTAGAGAGAATTTTAAAAGCTTCAAGAGAATTTCTACAATTTTGAGAGGGATTTGAAAAGTTTCAATGGGAATGGGAAGAATTGGGACAAAAATTGGAAAATTTTTAAGGGACTTTGAAAAAATTTCAACTGGAATTTTAGCCATTTTTTGACGTGAAATTGTAAACATGTGGACATGGATTTTGAAAATTCTAGAGAGAATTTTAAAAGCTTCAACAGAATTTCTACAATTTTGAGAGGGATTTGAAAAGTTTCAATCAATGGGAATGGGAAGAATTGGGACAAAAATTGGAAAATTTTTAAGGGACTTTGAAAAATTTCAACTGGAATTTTAGCCATTTTTTACGTGAAATTGTAAACATGTGGCCATGGATTTTGAAAATTCTAGAGAGAATTTTAAAAGCTTCAACAGAATTTCAACAATTTGGAGAGGGATTTGAAAAGTTTCAATGGGAATGGGAAGAATTGGGACAAAAATTGGAAAATTTTTAAGGGACTTTGAAAAAATTTCAACTGGAATTTTAGCCATTTTTTGACGTGAAATTGTAAACATGTGGCCATGGATTTTGAAAATTCTAGAGAGAATTTTAAAAGCTTCAACAGAATTTCAACAATTTTGAGAGGGATTTGAAAAGTTTCAATGGGAATGGGAAGAATTGGGACAAAAATTGGAAAATTTTTAAGGGACTTTGAAAAAATTTCAGCTGGAATTTTAGCCATTTTTTTACGTGAAATTGTAAACATGTGGCCATGGATTTTGAAAATTCTAGAGAGAATTTTAAAAGCTTAAAGAGAATTTCAACAATTTGGAGAGGGATTTGAAAAGTTTCAATGGGAATGGGAAGAATTGGGACAAAAACTGGAAAATTTTTAAGGGACTTTGAAAAAATTTCAACTGGAATTTTAGCCATTTTTTGACGTGAAATTGTAAACATGTGGACATGGATTTTGAAAATTCTAGAGAGAATTTTAAAAGCTTCAAGAGAATTTCAACAATTTTGAGAGGGATTTGAAAAGTTTCAATGGGAATGGGAAGAATTGGGACAAAAATTGGAAATTTTTTAAGGGACTTTGAAAAAATTTCAGCTGGAATTTTAGCAATTTTTTTACGTGAAATTGTAAACATGTGGACATGGATTTTGAAAATTCTAGAGAGAATTTTAAAAGCTTCAAGAGAATTTCAACAATTTTGAGAGGGATTTGAAAAGTTTCAATGGGAATGGGAAGAATTGGGACAAAAATTGGAAAATTTTTAAGGGACTTTGAAAAAATTTCAACTGGAATTTTAGCCATTTTTTGACGTGAAATTGTAAACATGTGCCCATGGATTTTGAAAATTCTAGAGAGAATTTAAAAGCTTCAACAGAATTTCAACAATTTTGAGAGGGATTTGAAAAGTTTCAATGGGAATGGGAAGAATTGGGACAAAAATTGGAAAATTTTTAAGGGACTTTGAAAAAATTTCAACTGGAATTTTAGCCATTTTTTGACGTGAAATTGTAAACATGTGGACATGGATTTTGAAAATTCTAGAGAGAATTTTAAAAGCTTCAACAGAATTTCAACAATTTTGAGAGGGATTTGAAAAGTTTCAATGGGAATGGGAAGAATTGGGACAAAAATTGGAAAATTTTTAAGGGACTTTGAAAAAATTTCAACTGGAATTTTAGCCATTTTTGACGTGAAATTGTAAACATGTGGCCATGGATTTTGAAAATTCTAGAGAGAATTTTAAAAGCTTCAAGAGAATTTCAACAATTTTGAGAGGGATTTGAAAAGTTTCAATGGGAATGGGAAGAATTGGGACAAAAATTGGAAAATTTTTAAGGGACTTTGAAAAAATTTCAACTGGAATTTTAGCCATTTTTTTATGTGAAATTGTAAACATGTGGCCATGGATTTTGAAAATTCTAGAGAGAATTTTAAAAGCTTCAACAGAATTTCAACAATTTTGAGAGGGATTTGAAAAGTTTCAATGGGAATGGGAAGAATTGGGACAAAAATTGGAAAATTTTTAAGGGACTTTGAAAAAATTTCAACTGGAATTTTAGCCATTTTTTAATGTGAAATTGTAAACATGTGGACATGGATTTTGAAAATTCTAGAGAGAATTTTAAAAGCTTCAACAGAATTTCAACAATTTTGAGAGGGATTTGAAAAGTTTCAATGGGAATGGGAAGAATTGGGACAAAAATTGGAAATTTTTTAAGGGACTTTGAAAAAATTTCAGCTGGAATTTTAGCAATTTTTTACGTGAAATTGTAAACATGTGGACATGGATTTTGAAAATTCTAGAGAGAATTTTAAAAGCTTCAAGAGAATTTCAACAATTTTGAGAGGGATTTGAAAAGTTTCAATGGGAATGGGAAGAATTGGGACAAAAATTGGAAAATTTTGAAGGGACTTTGAAAAAATTTCAACTGGAATTTTAGCCATTTTTTTACGTGAAATTGTAAACATGTGGACATGGATTTTGAAAATTCTAGAGAGAATTTTAAAAGCTTCAACAGAATTTCAACAATTTTGAGAGGGATTTGAAAAGTTTCAATGGGAATGGGAAGAATTGGGACAAAAATTGGAAAATTTTTAAGGGACTTTGAAAAAATTTCAACTGGAATTTTAGCCATTTTTTGACGTGAAATTGTAAACATGTGGCCATGGATTTTGAAAATTCTAGAGAGAATTTTAAAAGCTTCAACAGAATTTCTACAATTTTGAGAGGGATTTGAAAAGTTTCAATGGGAATGGGAAGAATTGGGACAAAAATTGGAAAATTTTGAAGGGACTTTGAAAAAATTTCAACTGGAATTTTAGCCATTTTTTTACGTGAAATTGTAAACATGTGGCCATGGATTTTGAAAATTCTAGAGAGAATTTTAAAAGCTTAAAGAGAATTTCAACAATTTTGAGAGGGATTTGAAAAGTTTCAATGGGAATGGGAAGAATTGGGACAAAAATTGGAAAATTTTTAAGGGACTTTGAAAAAATTTCAACTGGAATTTTAGCCATTTTTTTATGTGAAATTGTAAACATGTGGCCATGGATTTTGAAAATTCTAGAGAGAATTTTAAAAGCTTCAACAGAATTTCTACAATTTTGAGAGGGATTTGAAAAGTTTCAATGGGAATGGGAAGAATTGGGACAAAAATTGGAAAATTTTTAAGGGACTTTGAAAAAATTTCAACTGGAATTTTAGCCATTTTTTTATGTGAAATTGTAAACATGTGGACATGGATTTTGAAAATTCTAGAGAGAATTTTAAAAGCTTCAACAGAATTTCAACAATTTTGAGAGGGATTTGAAAAGTTTCAATGGGAATGGGAAGAATTGGGACAAAAATTGGAAATTTTTTAAGGGACTTTGAAAAAATTTCAGCTGGAATTTTAGCAATTTTTTTACGTGAAATTGTAAACATGTGGACATGGATTTTGAAAATTCTAGAGAGAATTTTAAAAGCTTCAAGAGAATTTCAACAATTTTGAGAGGGATTTGAAAAGTTTCAATGGGAATGGGAAGAATTGGGACAAAAATTGGAAAATTTTGAAGGGACTTTGAAAAAATTTCAACTGGAATTTTAGCCATTTTTTTACGTGAAATTGTAAACATGTGGACATGGATTTTGAAAATTCTAGAGAGAATTTTAAAAGCTTCAACAGAATTTCTACAATTTTGAGAGGGATTTGAAAAGTTTCAATGGGAATGGGAAGAATTGGGACAAAAATTGGAAAATTTTTAAGGGACTTTGAAAAAATTTCAACTGGAATTTTAGCCATTTTTTGACGTGAAATTGTAAACATGTGGCCATGGATTTTGAAAATTCTAGAGAGAATTTTAAAAGCTTCAACAGAATTTCAACAATTTTGAGAGGGATTTGAAAAGTTTCAATGGGAATGGGAAGAATTGGGACAAAAATTGGAAAATTTTTAAGGGACTTTGAAAAAATTTCAACTGGAATTTTAGCCATTTTTTGACGTGAAATTGTAAACATGTGGCCATGGATTTTGAAAATTCTAGAGAGAATTTTAAAAGCTTCAAGAGAATTTCAACAATTTTGAGAGGGATTTGAAAAGTTTCAATGGGAATGGGAAGAATTGGGACAAAAATTGGAAAATTTTTAAGGGACTTTGAAAAAATTTCAACTGGAATTTTAGCCATTTTTTTATGTGAAATTGTAAACATGTGGCCATGGATTTTGAAAATTCTAGAGAGAATTTTAAAAGCTTCAACAGAATTTCAACAATTTTGAGAGGGATTTGAAAAGTTTCAATGGGAATGGGAAGAATTGGGACAAAAATTGGAAAATTTTTAAGGGACTTTGAAAAAATTTCAACTGGAATTTTAGCAATTTTTTGACGTGAAATTGTAAACATGTGGACATGGATTTTGAAAATTCTAGAGAGAATTTTAAAAGCTTCAAGAGAATTTCAACAATTTTGAGAGGGATTTGAAAAGTTTCAATGGGAATGGGAAGAATTGGGACAAAAATTGGAAAATTTTTAAGGGACTTTGAAAAAATTTCAACTGGAATTTTAGCCATTTTTTTATGTGAAATTGTAAACATGTGGACATGGATTTTGAAAATTCTAGAGAGAATTTTAAAAGCTTCAAGAGAATTTCTACAATTTTGAGAGGGATTTGAAAAGTTTCAATGGGAATGGGAAGAATTGGGACAAAAATTGGAAAATTTTTAAGGGACTTTGAAAAAATTTCAACTGGAATTTTAGCCATTTTTTGACGTGAAATTGTAAACATGTGGACATGGATTTTGAAAATTCTAGAGAGAATTTTAAAAGCTTCAACAGAATTTCTACAATTTTGAGAGGGATTTGAAAAGTTTCAATGGGAATGGGAAGAATTGGGACAAAAATTGGAAAATTTTTAAGGGACTTTGAAAAAATTTCAACTGGAATTTTAGCCATTTTTTACGTGAAATTGTAAACATGTGGCCATGGATTTTGAAAATTCTAGAGAGAATTTTAAAAGCTTCAACAGAATTTCAACAATTTGGAGAGGGATTTGAAAAGTTTCAATGGGAATGGGAAGAATTGGGACAAAAATTGGAAAATTTTTAAGGGACTTTGAAAAAATTTCAACTGGAATTTTAGCCATTTTTTGACGTGAAATTGTAAACATGTGGCCATGGATTTTGAAAATTCTAGAGAGAATTTTAAAAGCTTCAACAGAATTTCAACAATTTTGAGAGGGATTTGAAAAGTTTCAATGGGAATGGGAAGAATTGGGACAAAAATTGGAAAATTTTTAAGGGACTTTGAAAAAATTTCAGCTGGAATTTTAGCCATTTTTTTACGTGAAATTGTAAACATGTGGCCATGGATTTTGAAAATTCTAGAGAGAATTTTAAAAGCTTAAAGAGAATTTCAACAATTTGGAGAGGGATTTGAAAAGTTTCAATGGGAATGGGAAGAATTGGGACAAAAACTGGAAAATTTTTAAGGGACTTTGAAAAAATTTCAACTGGAATTTTAGCCATTTTTTGACGTGAAATTGTAAACATGTGGACATGGATTTTGAAAATTCTAGAGAGAATTTTAAAAGCTTCAAGAGAATTTCAACAATTTTGAGAGGGATTTGAAAAGTTTCAATGGGAATGGGAAGAATTGGGACAAAAATTGGAAATTTTTTAAGGGACTTTGAAAAAATTTCAGCTGGAATTTTAGCAATTTTTTTACGTGAAATTGTAAACATGTGGACATGGATTTTGAAAATTCTAGAGAGAATTTTAAAAGCTTCAAGAGAATTTCAACAATTTTGAGAGGGATTTGAAAAGTTTCAATGGGAATGGGAAGAATTGGGACAAAAATTGGAAAATTTTTAAGGGACTTTGAAAAAATTTCAACTGGAATTTTAGCCATTTTTTGACGTGAAATTGTAAACATGTGCCCATGGATTTTGAAAATTCTAGAGAGAATTTTAAAAGCTTCAACAGAATTTCAACAATTTTGAGAGGGATTTGAAAAGTTTCAATGGGAATGGGAAGAATTGGGACAAAAATTGGAAAATTTTTAAGGGACTTTGAAAAAATTTCAACTGGAATTTTAGCCATTTTTTGACGTGAAATTGTAAACATGTGGACATGGATTTTGAAAATTCTAGAGAGAATTTTAAAAGCTTCAACAGAATTTCAACAATTTTGAGAGGATTTGAAAAGTTTCAATGGGAATGGGAAGAATTGGGACAAAAATTGGAAAATTTTTAAGGGACTTTGAAAAAATTTCAACTGGAATTTTAGCCATTTTTTGACGTGAAATTGTAAACATGTGGCCATGGATTTTGAAAATTCTAGAGAGAATTTTAAAAGCTTCAAGAGAATTTCAACAATTTTGAGAGGGATTTGAAAAGTTTCAATGGGAATGGGAAGAATTGGGACAAAAATTGGAAAATTTTTAAGGGACTTTGAAAAAATTTCAACTGGAATTTTAGCCATTTTTTTATGTGAAATTGTAAACATGTGGCCATGGATTTTGAAAATTCTAGAGAGAATTTTAAAAGCTTCAACAGAATTTCAACAATTTTGAGAGGGATTTGAAAAGTTTCAATGGGAATGGGAAGAATTGGGACAAAAATTGGAAAATTTTTAAGGGACTTTGAAAAAATTTCAACTGGAATTTTAGCCATTTTTTAATGTGAAATTGTAAACATGTGGACATGGATTTTGAAAATTCTAGAGAGAATTTTAAAAGCTTCAACAGAATTTCAACAATTTTGAGAGGGATTTGAAAAGTTTCAATGGGAATGGGAAGAATTGGGACAAAAATTGGAAATTTTTTAAGGGACTTTGAAAAAATTTCAGCTGGAATTTTAGCAATTTTTTTACGTGAAATTGTAAACATGTGGACATGGATTTTGAAAATTCTAGAGAGAATTTTAAAAGCTTCAAGAGAATTTCAACAATTTTGAGAGGGATTTGAAAAGTTTCAATGGGAATGGGAAGAATTGGGACAAAAATTGGAAAATTTTGAAGGGACTTTGAAAAAATTTCAACTGGAATTTTAGCCATTTTTTTACGTGAAATTGTAAACATGTGGACATGGATTTTGAAAATTCTAGAGAGAATTTTAAAAGCTTCAACAGAATTTCAACAATTTTGAGAGGGATTTGAAAAGTTTCAATGGGAATGGGAAGAATTGGGACAAAAATTGGAAAATTTTTAAGGGACTTTGAAAAAATTTCAACTGGAATTTTAGCCATTTTTTGACGTGAAATTGTAAACATGTGGCCATGGATTTTGAAAATTCTAGAGAGAATTTTAAAAGCTTCAACAGAATTTCAACAATTTTGAGAGGGATTTGAAAAGTTTCAATGGGAATGGGAAGAATTGGGACAAAAATTGGAAAATTTTTAAGGGACTTTGAAAAAATTTCAACTGGAATTTTAGCCATTTTTTGACGTGAAATTGTAAACATGTGGCCATGGATTTTGAAAATTCTAGAGAGAATTTTAAAAGCTTCAAGAGAATTTCAACAATTTTGAGAGGGATTTGAAAAGTTTCAATGGGAATGGGAAGAATTGGGACAAAAATTGGAAAATTTTTAAGGGACTTTGAAAAAATTTCAACTGGAATTTTAGCCATTTTTTTATGTGAAATTGTAAACATGTGGCCATGGATTTTGAAAATTCTAGAGAGAATTTTAAAAGCTTCAACAGAATTTCAACAATTTTGAGAGGGATTTGAAAAGTTTCAATGGGAATGGGAAGAATTGGGACAAAAATTGGAAAATTTTTAAGGGACTTTGAAAAAATTTCAACTGGAATTTTAGCAATTTTTTGACGTGAAATTGTAAACATGTGGACATGGATTTTGAAAATTCTAGAGAGAATTTTAAAAGCTTCAAGAGAATTTCAACAATTTTGAGAGGGATTTGAAAAGTTTCAATGGGAATGGGAAGAATTGGGACAAAAATTGGAAAATTTTTAAGGGACTTTGAAAAAATTTCAACTGGAATTTTAGCCATTTTTTTATGTGAAATTGTAAACATGTGGACATGGATTTTGAAAATTCTAGAGAGAATTTTAAAAGCTTCAAGAGAATTTCTACAATTTTGAGAGGGATTTGAAAAGTTTCAATGGGAATGGGAAGAATTGGGACAAAAATTGGAAAATTTTTAAGGGACTTTGAAAAAATTTCAACTGGAATTTTAGCCATTTTTTGACGTGAAATTGTAAACATGTGGACATGGATTTTGAAAATTCTAGAGAGAATTTTAAAAGCTTCAACAGAATTTCTACAATTTTGAGAGGGATTTGAAAAGTTTCAATGGGAATGGGAAGAATTGGGACAAAAATTGGAAAATTTTTAAGGGACTTTGAAAAAATTTCAACTGGAATTTTAGCCATTTTTTACGTGAAATTGTAAACATGTGGCCATGGATTTTGAAAATTCTAGAGAGAATTTTAAAAGCTTCAACAGAATTTCAACAATTTGGAGAGGGATTTGAAAAGTTTCAATGGGAATGGGAAGAATTGGGACAAAAATTGGAAAATTTTTAAGGGACTTTGAAAAAATTTCAACTGGAATTTTAGCCATTTTTTTATGTGAAATTGTAAACATGTGGCCATGGATTTTGAAAATTCTAGAGAGAATTTTAAAAGCTTCAACAGAATTTCAACAATTTTGAGAGGGATTTGAAAAGTTTCAATGGGAATGGGAAGAATTGGGACAAAAATTGGAAAATTTTTAAGGGACTTTGAAAAAATTTCAGCTGGAATTTTAGCCATTTTTTTACGTGAAATTGTAAACATGTGGCCATGGATTTTGAAAATTCTAGAGAGAATTTTAAAAGCTTAAAGAGAATTTCAACAATTTGGAGAGGGATTTGAAAAGTTTCAATGGGAATGGGAAGAATTGGGACAAAAACTGGAAAATTTTTAAGGGACTTTGAAAAAATTTCAACTGGAATTTTAGCCATTTTTTGACGTGAAATTGTAAACATGTGGACATGGATTTTGAAAATTCTAGAGAGAATTTTAAAAGCTTCAACAGAATTTCAACAATTTTGAGAGGGATTTGAAAAGTTTCAATGGGAATGGGAAGAATTGGGACAAAAATTGGAAAATTTTTAAGGGACTTAGAAAAAATTTCAACTGGAATTTTAGCCATTTTTTGACGTGAAATTGTAAACATGTGGACATGGATTTTGAAAATTCTAGAGAGAATTTTAAAAGCTTTAACAGAATTTCAACAATTTTGAGAGGGATTTGAAAAGTTTCAATGGGAATGGGAAGAATTGGGACAAAAATTGGAAAATTTTTAAGGGACTTTGAAAAAATTTCAACTGGAATTTTAGCCATTTTTTACGTGAAATTGTAAACATGTGGACATGGATTTTGAAAATTCTAGAGAGAATTTTAAAAGCTTCAACAGAATTTCAACAATTTTGAGAGGGATTTGAAAAGTTTCAATGGGAATGGGAAATATTGGGACAAAAATTGGAAAATTTATAAGGGACTTGGAAAAAATTTCAACTGGAATTTTAGCCATTTTTTGACGTGAAATTGTAAACATGTGGCCATGGATTTTGAAAATTCTAGAGAGAATTTTAAAAGCTTCAACAGAATTTCAACAATTTTGAGAGGGATTTGAAAAGTTTCAATGGGAATGGGAAGAATTGGGACAAAAATTGGAAAATTTTTAAGGGACTTTGAAAAAATTTCAGCTGGAATTTTAGCAATTTTTTTACGTGAAATTGTAAACATGTGGACATGGATTTTGAAAATTCTAGAGAGAATTTTAAAAGCTTCAAGAGAATTTCAACAATTTTGAGAGGGATTTGAAAAGTTTCAATGGGAATGGGAAGAATTGGGACAAAAATTGGAAAATTTTTAAGGGACTTTGAAAAAATTTCAGCTGGAATTTTAGCCATTTTTTTATGTGAAATTGTAAACATGTGGCCATGGATTTTGAAAATTCTAGAGAGAATTTTAAAAGCTTCAACAGAATTTCAACAATTTTGAGAGGGATTTGAAAAGTTTCAATGGGAATGGGAAGAATTGGGACAAAAATTGGAAAATTTTTAAGGGACTTTGAAAAAATTTCAACTGGAATTTTAGCCATTTTTTTATGTGAAATTGTAAACGTGTGGCCATGGATTTTGAAAATTCTAGAGAGAATTTTAAAAGCTTCAACAGAATTTCAACAATTTTGAGAGGGATTTGAAAAGTTTCAATGGGAATGGGAAGAATTGGGACAAAAATTGGAAATTTTTTAAGGGACTTTGAAAAAATTTCAGCTGGAATTTTAGCAATTTTTTGACGTGAAATTGTAAACATGTGGACATGGATTTTGAAAATTCTAGAGAGAATTTTAAAAGCTTCAAGAGAATTTCAACAATTTTGAGAGGGATTTGAAAAGTTTCAATGGGAATGGGAAGAATTGGGACAAAAATTGGAAAATTTTTCAGGGACTTTGAAAAAATTTCAACTGGAATTTTAGCCATTTTTTGACGTGAAATTGTAAACATGTGGACATGGATTTTGAAAATTCTAGAGAGAATTTTAAAAGCTTCAAGAGAATTTCAACAATTTTGAGAGGGATTTGAAAAGTTTCAATGGGAATGGGAAGAATTGGGACAAAAATTGGAAAATTTTTAAGGGACTTTGAAAAATTTCAACTGGAATTTTAGCCATTTTTTGACGTGAAATTGTAAACATGTGGACATGGATTTTGAAAATTCTAGAGAGAATTTTAAAAGCTTAAAGAGAATTTCAACAATTTTGAGAGGGATTTGAAAAGTTTCAATGGGAATGGGAAGAATTGGGACAAAAATTGGAAAATTTTTAAGGGACTTTGAAAAAATTTCAACTGGAATTTTAGCCATTTTTTGACGTGAAATTGTAAACATGTGGACATGGATTTTGAAAATTCTAGAGAGAATTTTAAAAGCTTCAACAGAATTTCAACAATTTTGAGAGGGATTTGAAAAGTTTCAATGGGAATGGGAAGAATTGGGACAAAAATTGGAAAATTTTTAAGGGACTTTGAAAAAATTTCAACTGGAATTTTAGCCATTTTTTGACGTGAAATTGTAAACATGTGGACATGGATTTTGAAAATTCTAGAGAGAATTTTAAAAGGTTCAAGAGAATTTTAACAATTTTGAGAGGGATTTGAAAAGTTTCAATGGGAATGGGAAGAATTGGGACAAAAATTGGAAATTTTTTAAGGGACTTTGAAAAAATTTCAGCTGGAATTTTAGCAATTTTTTTACGTGAAATTGTAAACATGTGGACATGGATTTTGAAAATTCTAGAGAGAATTTTAAAAGCTTCAAGAGAATTTCAACAATTTTGAGAGGGATTTGAAAAGTTTCAATGGGAATGGGAAGAATTGGGACAAAAATTGGAAAATTTTTAAGGGACTTTGAAAAAATTTCAGCTGGAATTTTAGCCATTTTTTGACGTGAAATTGTAAACATGTGGCCATGGATTTTGAAAATTCTAGAGAGAATTTTAAAAGCTTCAACAGAATTTCAACAATTTTGAGAGGGATTTGAAAAGTTTCAATGGGAATGGGAAGAATTGGGACAAAAATTGGAAAATTTTTAAGGGACTTTGAAAAAATTTCAACTGGAATTTTAGCCATTTTTTTATGTGAAATTGTAAACATGTGGCCATGGATTTTGAAAATTCTAGAGAGAATTTTAAAAGCTTCAACAGAATTTCAACAATTTTGAGAGGGATTTGAAAAGTTTCAATGGGAATGGGAAGAATTGGGACAAAAATTGGAAATTTTTTAAGGGACTTTGAAAAAATTTCAGCTGGAATTTTAGCAATTTTTTGACGTGAAATTGTAAACATGTGGACATGGATTTTGAAAATTCTAGAGAGAATTTTAAAAGCTTCAAGAGAATTTCAACAATTTTGAGAGGGATTTGAAAAGTTTCAATGGGAATGGGAAGAATTGGGACAAAAATTGGAAAATTTTTCAGGGACTTTGAAAAAATTTCAACTGGAATTTTAGCCATTTTTTGACGTGAAATTGTAAACATGTGGACATGGATTTTGAAAATTCTAGAGAGAATTTTAAAAGCTTCAAGAGAATTTCAACAATTTTGAGAGGGATTTGAAAAGTTTCAATGGGAATGGGAAGAATTGGGACAAAAATTGGAAAATTTTGAAGGGACTTTGAAAAAATTTCAACTGGAATTTTAGCCATTTTTTGACGTGAAATTGTAAACATGTGGCCATGGATTTTGAAAATTCTAGAGAGAATTTTAAAAGCTTCAACAGAATTTCAACAATTTTGAGAGGGATTTGAAAAGTTTCAATGGGAATGGGAAGAATTGGGACAAAAATTGGAAAAGTTTTAAGGGACTTTGAAAAAATTTCAACTGGACTTTTAGCCATTTTTTTATGTGAAATTGTAAACATGTGGCCATGGATTTTGAAAATTCTAGAGAGAATTTTAAAAGCTTCAACAGAATTTCTACAATTTTGAGAGGGATTTGAAAAGTTTCAATGGGAATGGGAAGAATTGGGACAAAAATTGGAAATTTTTAAGGGACTTTGAAAAAATTTCAGCTGGAATTTTAGCAATTTTTTGACGTGAAATTGTAAACATGTGGACATGGATTTTGAAAATTCTAGAGAGAATTTTAAAAGCTTCAAGAGAATTTCAACAATTTTGAGAGGGATTTGAAAAGTTTCAATGGGAATGGGAAGAATTGGGACAAAAATTGGAAATTTTTTAAGGGACTTTGAAAAAATTTCAACTGGAATTTTAGCCATTTTTTGACGTGAAATTGTAAACATGTGGACATGGATTTTGAAAATTCTAGAGAGAATTTTAAAAGCTTCAACAGAATTTCAACAATTTTGAGAGGGATTTGAAAAGTTTCAATGGGAATGGGAAGAATTGGGACAAAAATTGGAAAATTTTTAAGGGACTTTGAAAAAATTTCAGCTGGAATTTTAGCAATTTTTTTACGTGAAATTGTAAACATGTGGACATGGATTTTGAAAATTCTAGAGAGAATTTTAAAAGCTTCAAGAGAATTTCAACAATTTTGAGAGGGATTTGAAAAGTTTCAATGGGAATGGGAAGAATTGGGACAAAAATTGGAAAATTTTTAAGGGACTTTGAAAAAATTTCAGCTGGAATTTTAGCCATTTTTTTATGTGAAATTGTAAACATGTGGCCATGGATTTTGAAAATTCTAGAGAGAATTTTAAAAGCTTCAACAGAATTTCAACAATTTTGAGAGGGATTTGAAAAGTTTCAATGGGAATGGGAAGAATTGGGACAAAAATTGGAAAATTTTTAAGGGACTTTGAAAAAATTTCAACTGGAATTTTAGCCATTTTTTTATGTGAAATTGTAAACGTGTGGCCATGGATTTTGAAAATTCTAGAGAGAATTTTAAAAGCTTCAACAGAATTTCAACAATTTTGAGAGGGATTTGAAAAGTTTCAATGGGAATGGGAAGAATTGGGACAAAAATTGGAAATTTTTTAAGGGACTTTGAAAAAATTTCAGCTGGAATTTTAGCAATTTTTTGACGTGAAATTGTAAACATGTGGACATGGATTTTGAAAATTCTAGAGAGAATTTTAAAAGCTTCAAGAGAATTTCAACAATTTTGAGAGGGATTTGAAAAGTTTCAATGGGAATGGGAAGAATTGGGACAAAAATTGGAAAATTTTTCAGGGACTTTGAAAAAATTTCAACTGGAATTTTAGCCATTTTTTGACGTGAAATTGTAAACATGTGGACATGGATTTTGAAAATTCTAGAGAGAATTTTAAAAGCTTCAAGAGAATTTCAACAATTTTGAGAGGGATTTGAAAAGTTTCAATGGGAATGGGAAGAATTGGGACAAAAATTGGAAAATTTTTCAGGGACTTTGAAAAAATTTCAACTGGAATTTTAGCCATTTTTTGACGTGAAATTGTAAACATGTGGACATGGATTTTGAAAATTCTAGAGAGAATTTTAAAAGCTTCAAGAGAATTTCAACAATTTTGAGAGGGATTTGAAAAGTTTCAATGGGAATGGGAAGAATTGGGACAAAAATTGGAAAATTTTTAAGGGACTTTGAAAAAATTTCAACTGGAATTTTAGCCATTTTTTGACGTGAAATTGTAAACATGTGGACATGGATTTTGAAAATTCTAGAGAGAATTTTAAAAGCTTAAAGAGAATTTCAACAATTTTGAGAGGGATTTGAAAAGTTTCAATGGGAATGGGAAGAATTGGGACAAAAATTGGAAAATTTTTAAGGGACTTTGAAAAAATTTCAACTGGAATTTTAGCCATTTTTTGACGTGAAATTGTAAACATGTGGACATGGATTTTGAAAATTCTAGAGAGAATTTTAAAAGCTTCAACAGAATTTCAACAATTTTGAGAGGGATTTGAAAAGTTTCAATGGGAATGGGAAGAATTGGGACAAAAATTGGAAAATTTTTAAGGGACTTTGAAAAAATTTCAACTGGAATTTTAGCCATTTTTTGACGTGAAATTGTAAACATGTGGACATGGATTTTGAAAATTCTAGAGAGAATTTTAAAAGGTTCAAGAGAATTTCAACAATTTTGAGAGGGATTTGAAAAGTTTCAATGGGAATGGGAAGAATTGGGACAAAAATTGGAAATTTTTTAAGGGACTTTGAAAAAATTTCAGCTGGAATTTTAGCAATTTTTTTACGTGAAATTGTAAACATGTGGACATGGATTTTGAAAATTCTAGAGAGAATTTTAAAAGCTTCAAGAGAATTTCAACAATTTTGAGAGGGATTTGAAAAGTTTCAATGGGAATGGGAAGAATTGGGACAAAAATTGGAAAATTTTTAAGGGACTTTGAAAAAATTTCAGCTGGAATTTTAGCCATTTTTTGACGTGAAATTGTAAACATGTGGCCATGGATTTTGAAAATTCTAGAGAGAATTTTAAAAGCTTCAACAGAATTTCAACAATTTTGAGAGGGATTTGAAAAGTTTCAATGGGAATGGGAAGAATTGGGACAAAAATTGGAAAATTTTTAAGGGACTTTGAAAAAATTTCAACTGGAATTTTAGCCATTTTTTTATGTGAAATTGTAAACATGTGGCCATGGATTTTGAAAATTCTAGAGAGAATTTTAAAAGCTTCAACAGAATTTCAACAATTTTGAGAGGGATTTGAAAAGTTTCAATGGGAATGGGAAGAATTGGGACAAAAATTGGAAATTTTTTAAGGGACTTTGAAAAAATTTCAGCTGGAATTTTAGCAATTTTTTGACGTGAAATTGTAAACATGTGGACATGGATTTTGAAAATTCTAGAGAGAATTTTAAAAGCTTCAAGAGAATTTCAACAATTTTGAGAGGGATTTGAAAAGTTTCAATGGGAATGGGAAGAATTGGGACAAAAATTGGAAAATTTTTCAGGGACTTTGAAAAAATTTCAGCTGGAATTTTAGCCATTTTTTGACGTGAAATTGTAAACATGTGGACATGGATTTTGAAAATTCTAGAGAGAATTTTAAAAGCTTCAAGAGAATTTCAACAATTTTGAGAGGGATTTGAAAAGTTTCAATGGGAATGGGAAGAATTGGGACAAAAATTGGAAAATTTTGAAGGGACTTTGAAAAAATTTCAACTGGAATTTTAGCCATTTTTTGACGTGAAATTGTAAACATGTGGCCATGGATTTTGAAAATTCTAGAGAGAATTTTAAAAGCTTCAACAGAATTTCAACAATTTTGAGAGGGATTTGAAAAGTTTCAATGGGAATGGGAAGAATTGGGACAAAAATTGGAAAAGTTTTAAGGGACTTTGAAAAAATTTCAACTGGACTTTTAGCCATTTTTTTATGTGAAATTGTAAACATGTGGCCATGGATTTTGAAAATTCTAGAGAGAATTTTAAAAGCTTCAACAGAATTTCTACAATTTTGAGAGGGATTTGAAAAGTTTCAATGGGAATGGGAAGAATTGGGACAAAAATTGGAAATTTTTAAGGGACTTTGAAAAAATTTCAGCTGGAATTTTAGCAATTTTTTGACTTGAAATTGTAAACATGTGGACATGGATTTTGAAAATTCTAGAGAGAATTTTAAAAGCTTCAAGAGAATTTCAACAATTTTGAGAGGGATTTGAAAAGTTTCAATGGGAATGGGAAGAATTGGGACAAAAATTGGAAATTTTTTAAGGGACTTTGAAAAAATTTCAACTGGAATTTTAGCCATTTTTTGACGTGAAATTGTAAACATGTGGACATGGATTTTGAAAATTCTAGAGAGAATTTTAAAAGCTTCAACAGAATTTCAACAATTTTGAGAGGGATTTGAAAAGTTTCAATGGGAATGGGAAGAATTGGGACAAAAATTGGAAAATTTTTAAGGGACTTTGAAAAAATTTCAACTGGAATTTTAGCCATTTTTTTATGTGAAATTGTAAACATGTGGACATGGATTTTGAAAATTCTAGAGAGAATTTTAAAAGCTTCAACAGAATTTCAACAATTTTGAGAGGGATTTGAAAAGTTTCAATGGGAATGGGAAGAATTGGGACAAAAATTGGAAATTTTTTAAGGGACTTTGAAAAAATTTCAGCTGGAATTTTAGCAATTTTTTTACGTGAAATTGTAAACATGTGGACATGGATTTTGAAAATTCTAGAGAGAATTTTAAAAGCTTCAAGAGAATTTCAACAATTTTGAGAGGGATTTGAAAAGTTTCAATGGGAATGGGAAGAATTGGGACAAAAATTGGAAATTTTTTAAGGGACTTAGAAAAAATTTCAACTGGAATTTTAGCAATTTTTTTACGTGAAATTGTAAACATGTGGACATGGATTTTGAAAATTCTAGAGAGAATTTTAAAAGCTTCAAGAGAATTTCAACAATTTTGAGAGGGATTTGAAAAGTTTCAATGGGAATGGGAAGAATTGGGACAAAAATTGGAAAATTTTTCAGGGACTTTGAAAAAATTTCAACTGGAATTTTAGCCATTTTTTGACGTGAAATTGTAAACATGTGCCCATGGATTTTGAAAATTCTAGAGAGAATTTTAAAAGCTTCAACAGAATTTCAACAATTTTGAGAGGGATTTGAAAAGTTTCAATGGGAATGGGAAGAATTGGGACAAAAATTGGAAAATTTTTAAGGGACTTTGAAAAAATTTCAACTGGAATTTTAGCCATTTTTTTATGTGAAATTGTAAACATGTGGACATGGATTTTGAAAATTCTAGAGAGAATTTTAAAAGCTTCAACAGAATTTCAACAATTTTGAGAGGGATTTGAAAAGTTTCAATGGGAATGGGAAGAATTGGGACAAAAATTGGAAAATTTTTAAGGGACTTTGAAAAAATTTCAGCTGGAATTTTAGCAATTTTTTTACGTGAAATTGTAAACATGTGGACATGGATTTTGAAAATTCTAGAGAGAATTTTAAAAGCTTCAAGAGAATTTCAACAATTTTGAGAGGGATTTGAAAAGTTTCAATGGGAATGGGAAGAATTGGGACAAAAATTGGAAAATTTTTAAGGGACTTTGAAAAAATTTCAACTGGAATTTTAGCCATTTTTTGACGTGAAATTGTAAACATGTGGCCATGGATTTTGAAAATTCTAGAGAGAATTTTAAAAGCTTCAACAGAATTTCAACAATTTTGAGAGGGATTTGAAAAGTTTCAATGGGAATGGGAAGAATTGGGACAAAAATTGGAAAATTTTTAAGGGACTTTGAAAAAATTTCAACTGGAATTTTAGCCATTTTTTTATGTGAAATTGTAAACATGTGGCCATGGATTTTGAAAATTCTAGAGAGAATTTTAAAAGCTTCAACAGAATTTCTACAATTTTGAGAGGGATTTGAAAAGTTTCAATGGGAATGGGAAGAATTGGGACAAAAATTGGAAATTTTTTAAGGGACTTTGAAAAAATTTCAGCTGGAATTTTAGCAATTTTATGTCGTGAAATTGTAAACATGTGGACATGGATTTTGAAAATTCTAGAGAGAATTTTAAAAGCTTAAAGAGAATTTCAACAATTTTGAGAGGGATTTGAAAAGTTTCAATGGGAATGGGAAGAATTGGGACAAAAATTGGAAAATTTTTCAGGGACTTTGAAAAAATTTCAACTGGAATTTTAGCCATTTTTTTACGTGAAATTGTAAACATGTGGCCATGGATTTTGAAAATTCTAGAGAGAATTTTAAAAGCTTCAACAGAATTTCAACAATTTTGAGAGGGATTTGAAAAGTTTCAATGGGAATGGGAAGAATTGGGACAAAAATTGGAAAATTTTTAAGGGACTTTGAAAAAATTTCAACTGGAATTTTAGCCATTTTTTATGTGAAATTGTAAACATGTGGCCATGGATTTTGAAAATTCTAGAGAGAATTTTAAAAGCTTCAAGAGAATTTCAACAATTTTGAGAGGGATTTGAAAAGTTTCAATGGGAATGGGAAGAATTGGGACAAAAATTGGAAATTTTTTAAGGGACTTTGAAAAAATTTCAGCTGGAATTTTAGCAATTTTTTTACGTGAAATTGTAAACATGTGGCCATGGATTTTGAAAATTCTAGAGAGAATTTTAAAAGCTTCAACAGAATTTCAACAATTTTGAGAGGGATTTGAAAAGTTTCAATGGGAATGGGAAGAATTGGGACAAAAATTGGAAAATTTTTAAGGGACTTTGAAAAAATTTCAACTGGAATTTTAGCCATTTTTTGACGTGAAATTGTAAACATGTTGAAGTGGATTTTGAAAATTCTAGAGAGAATTTTAAAAGCTTCAACAGAATTTCAACAATTTTGAGAGGGATTTGAAAAGTTTCAATGGGAATGGGAAGAATTGGGACAAAAATTGGAAAATTTTGAAGGGACTTTGAAAAAATTTCAACTGGAATTTTAGCCATTTTTTGACGTGAAATTGTAAACATGTGGCCATGGATTTTGAAAATTCTAGAGAGAATTTTAAAAGCTTCAACAGAATTTCAACAATTTTGAGAGGGATTTGAAAAGTTTCAATGGGAATGGGAAGAATTGGGAGAAAAATTGGAAATTTTTTAAGGGACTTTGAAAAAATTTCAGCTGGAATTTTAGCCATTTTTTGACGTGAAATTGTAAACATGTGGCCATGGATTTTGAAAATTCTAGAGAGAATTTTAAAAGCTTCAACAGAATTTCAACAATTTTGAGAGGGATTTGAAAAGTTTCAATGGGAATGGGAAGAATTGGGACAAAAATTGGAAAATTTTTAAGGGACTTTGAAAAAATTTCAACTGGAATTTTAGCCATTTTTTGACGTGAAATTGTAAACATGTGGCCATGGATTTTGAAAATTCTAGAGAGAATTTTAAAAGCTTCAAGAGAATTTCAACAATTTTGAGAGGGATTTGAAAAGTTTCAATGGGAATGGGAAGAATTGGGACAAAAATTGGAAATTTTTTAAGGGACTTTGAAAAAATTTCAGCTGGAATTTTAGCAATTTTTTTACGTGAAATTGTAAACATGTGGACATGGATTTTGAAAATTCTAGAGAGAATTTTAAAAGCTTTAACAGAATTTCAACAATTTTGAGAGGGATTTGAAAAGTTTCAATGGGAATGGGAAGAATTGGGACAAAAATTGGAAAATTTTTAAGGGACTTTGAAAAAATTTCAACTGGAATTTTAGCAATTTTTTGACGTGAAATTGTAAACATGTGGCCATGGATTTTGAAAATTCTAGAGAGAATTTTAAAAGCTTCAAGAGAATTTCAACAATTTTGGGAGGGATTTGAAAAGTTTCAATGGGAATGGGAAGAATTGGGACAAAAATTGGAAAATTTTTAAGGGACTTTGAAAAAATTTCAACTGGAATTTTAGCCATTTTTTTATGTGAAATTGTAAACATGTGGCCATGGATTTTGAAAATTCTAGAGAGAATTTTAAAAGCTTCAACAGAATTTCAACAATTTTGAGAGGGATTTGAAAAGTTTCAATGGGAATGGGAAGAATTGGGACAAAAATTGGAAAATTTTTAAGGGACTTTGAAAAAATTTCAACTGGAATTTTAGCCATTTTTTAATGTGAAATTGTAAACATGTGGCCATGGATTTTGAAAATTCTAGAGAGAATTTTAAAAGCTTCAACAGAATTTCAACAATTTTGAGAGGGATTTGAAAAGTTTCAATGGGAATGGGAAGAATTGGGACAAAAATTGGAAATTTTTTAAGGGACTTTGAAAAAATTTCAGCTGGAATTTTAGCAATTTTTTTACGTGAAATTGTAAACATGTGGCCATGGATTTTGAAAATTCTAGAGAGAATTTTAAAAGCTTCAACAGAATTTCAACAATTTTGAGAGGGATTTGAAAAGTTTCAATGGGAATGGGAAGAATTGGGACAAAAATTGGAAAATTTTTAAGGGACTTTGAAAAAATTTCAACTGGAATTTTAGCCATTTTTTGACGTGAAATTGTAAACATGTGGCCATGGATTTTGAAAATTCTAGAGAGAATTTTAAAAGCTTCAACAGAATTTCAACAATTTTGAGAGGGATTTGAAAAGTTTCAATGGGAATGGGAAGAATTGGGACAAAAATTGGAAAATTTTTAAGGGACTTTGAAAAAATTTCAACTGGAATTTTAGCCATTTTTTGACGTGAAATTGTAAACATGTGGCCATGGATTTTGAAAATTCTAGAGAGAATTTTAAAAGCTTCAACAGAATTTCAACAATTTGGAGAGGGATTTGAAAAGTTTCAATGGGAATGGGAAGAATTGGGACAAAAATTGGAAAATTTTTAAGGGACTTTGAAAAAATTTCAACTGGAATTTTAGCCATTTTTTGACGTGAAATTGTAAACATGTGGCCATGGATTTTGAAAATTCTAGAGAGAATTTTAAAAGCTTCAAGAGAATTTCAACAATTTTGAGAGGGATTTGAAAAGTTTCAATGGGAATGGGAAGAATTGGGACAAAAATTGGAAAATTTTAAGGGACTTTGAAAAATTTCAACTGGAATTTTAGCCATTTTTTTATGTGAAATTGTAAACATGTGGCCATGGATTTTGAAAATTCTAGAGAGAATTTTAAAAGCTTCAACAGAATTTCAACAATTTTGAGA